>NC_089514.1:3410423-3592923 GCF_036850995.1 Saccopteryx leptura | reverse complement strand
CGCTGGCTTGAGCAAAGGGTCACAGGTTCAGCTGGAGCTCCCAGGTCAAGGCACATATGAGAAAGCAATCAGTGAACAGCTAAGGTGTCACAAAGACAAGTTGATGCTTCCATCTCTCTGTCTGTCTGTCCCTGTCCCTTACTCCCTCTCTCTTACTAAAAAAAAAAAAAAAAAAAAAAAAAAAGAAATTTAATTAAGAAATACATTTCATGGAGTTTTAGTCTTTAAATATGTACTTACTGAAATGCCTTGGTCTCAAATGATATTATATTAGGCATTAATGATAAAGAACATTTTTCATGGTCATTAAATCACACACAATAATATCACTGAGGTCTTTGCCAAATAAATTATTTTAATTTGGTCAGTATTTGCAAAAGAAAGTAATAGATATATATTATATATGGTATATAATACACAAATTACATATAAAAATAATGCATATTATAGATACGTGTACTATCGCGTGTACTAGTTTTTTCTCGTAGATGTGCGTGGATCTGGCCCGTCCGATGTCAGTATTTGGGCTGCGACATTGTGCTCTACATCTGGCAAGCTGCTCCAGCTGCAGGGAACCAGGTACAGGGCACACAGACCTGCCGTCTTCCATCACAGGCCCGTGAGTCAACAATTATCTCAACATAAAAAACTGTAATGAGAAAGTTCTCCCTTTTCCAATAGGGAGCTGGACGAAGCTAACTTTCTTCTCATGTGTTTCCACCAAAGCACCATCTGGCAAATGAGTGTCGAGGCGAATATGAATCCCGCCGACGTCTAAGTCAGGAATGAAAAAAATGTGCAAAACTGTCAAGCCATCGTTCTCATTTTACATATTTTTGTCTGTGAGAATGTGCTTATTTTTTTTTTCTTTAAAATACTCTTTGGATGGTTGTATAGTAACGGTATGACTGATATTTTTCAGGAAGTTATAAGTCAGGGTTTTGAACATCTGTGTTTCTTTTCTGACTACGGTGAACAATGAAGAAATAAAGCCGACATAAGTACAGCTCTGTAGGTTGATCTCTGATCTTTAACCGTGCAAAGAGGTCGGATGACCATAACCTTGAGAACGGCTGGATTAAACATTGGCCAATATTCATTCAACACACTCAACCTTCAGTCTTAGGTATCTGTACGGCTCTTTTAAAATATATTCTCCTATCTCAAATGTGATGCAATGAGGCAAAAATGGTCAGAAGTTTCAGTTTTGATCAACGCGGTATTTAATTCCAACAGATACCCAAAGATCTGTAAACAGAAGCCATAAAAAAACCTTTTTTCTTCTTCAAAAATGTCATTTTAATCCTTGTCTCATTTTCTGATTAGAAACTGCAGACTTCAGAAGCCCTTATTTAATTCACCTGAACATCTAATAGTCAACAACCCGCACTGGCAACATAATTGCCCTGCAGGCAGCACGAAAACGAACGTTTCTCCAGGACAGATCTCTCTGATGAGGCCTTCAATATTGAAATTCTATCTATTTATTATGCAGGAAGATGACTTTTGACTCCTGAAGCCAGTTGACAGGAAGATCGTCATCTTATTAGACTCTCCCGGTGTGCCTCTCTTTCTCCCTGCATGTTCCTCTGAGTATTAAAAAAAATATGTGTGTATATATATATATATATATATATATATATATATTCTCACCTGTGATTTTTTTCTGCTCAAATTTTCCTCCCTTGCCACAGATAAATTAATTTACAACAAACTGCAAATTCAGGTGCCAGCACTTGGTAAACAAGTGTTTAAAGCAAAAATTTGCTTTTGTCACTGATTCCCCTGGAGAGAAGTCTGGAACTCGGCTTACGTTACAAACCTACGGCCGCCAGGACTCGTCTCCAGTGAGTGTGTGTGCACAGCGCTGTGGGTCCAGGCTCCTCCTTGTCACGTCTGCCAAGGAGACAACGGAGGTCATGAGGCAACGATGCTCGAAGACACTAAGGCTCTGTTTACTTTTAAAATGATTATTTATTTATTTATTCATTTTAGAGAAGGGAGACAGAGAGAGAGAGAGAGAGAAAGGGGGAGGAGCAGGAAGCATCAACTCCCATATGTGTCTTGACCAGGCAAGCCCGGGGTTTTGAACCGGTGATCTCAGCCTTCCAGGTTGACGCATGATCCGCTGCGCCACCACAGGTCACTGCGCCTGTTTACTTTTATTTAAAATCGTGATCTTACTTTTGTGGTCAGAGGAAGCCCTGTCGCCCACACCAATGAGTGGATTTCTCTCTCTACTGTAAGGGTGTGCCAGGGGCCGGTTCAAGGTATCACAGGTTGTTTCATAATTATTTACATTTTTATTTTAAAATTAGTGCACAGCGATATGACTTCATCTTTCTTCCTTCCTTCCTCCCATCGTCCATGTCTCCCCTTTGGTTCTCTCCCGGTGGCTGGTCAGCCCCGGAGGAGTAGCACGCAGACATCCAGCCAGAGCCAAGGTGACCACTGACCTGTCATTCTTCTTCGTCCTTCCTCCTAGGGATGAGGATTGAGGGATATAGGGGGCTCGAGAAAAGATGTAAACTATATATAGTAAGAATAGCGGGACCAGGTACCTCACTGCTACAAAGAGAGTTGCCCACGTGGGAAGGAGAGGCTAGAAGAAGCCGGGTGGTAGGAATAGAGACCCAGAGAGAGAGGAATAGAGACCCAGAGAGAGAGGAATAGAGACCCAGAGAGAGATGAGGGTGTGCAAGGGAGTGCACATGCCTGTAGGTGTTTTTCACTCTCATTTTTCCTGGCGTGGTTAGTTAGAGGGGCCCAGGATTAAGGACACTCTGGTAGCAACGAGCTCACATAGCACCCCATTCTTCACAAAGAGGACCTAGGGACCTTTTTGGGGGGAATGGTTGACTCTTGAGATGAGGTGGAAAAAATATATAAGATTAGTTGAAACATAGAGCTCTGTCAAACAATGGAGACCTGGCACAAATGCATAGCAGCTGTCCTTGACAAGTCTGGGATAATTTTAGCATCAAAATAAGCCAGGGTGGGCCCTGGCCAGTTGGCTCACTGGTAGAGCATTGGCCTGGCATGTGGAAGTCCCAGGTTCGATTTCCGGCCAGAGCACACAGGAGAAGCGCCCATCTGCTTTTCCACCCTTCCCCCTCTCCTTCCTCTCTGTCTCTCTCTTCCCTTCCTGCAGCCAAGGCTCCATTGGAGCAAAGTTGGCCCAGGCACTGAGGGCGCTCCATGACCTCCGCCTCAGGCGCTAGAATGGCTCCGCCACAAGGGAGCAACACCCCAGATGGGCAGAGCCTTGCCCCCTGGTGGGCGTGCCAGGTGGATCCCAGTCGGGTGCATGCGGGAGTCATTCTGTCTGTCTTCTCTCCCCCCCTCCGCCCCTCCCCTCCTGTTTCTCACTTCAGAAAAATACAAAAAAAAAAAAAAAAAAGCCAGGATGGTAATGGATTGCAGTCCACCGATTAAACGGAAATCCATGAGTCCATACAGATACACATAAATACATTCCATCAGCAGTGTGCGAGGGAGAAGGAAGCTCTTTCATACAGCAAAAGGTCAACAGACAAACGGAAAGGAGGGACTGAATTAAACAATCAACCAGTTGACAACGATCACAGTAATAATAACGGATTCGCGGTGGAATCCTGAATGAATGTTACAAACGGGTAGGTAAACCATTGGATGAGCAACTGCGTATTTAGATAGCTTCCAAGTGTCAACCCACAAAATCCATGTTAATTGGAACATCGTTATTCATAACGCCACAGTGCAGAAGCCTGACAAGCATCACCTTACCCAAAGTGATCAGAGTGACGTGGCCAGCAAGGGCGGGAGTGTGCCCCTGACCACCAGTCACCGAGAGTCCCACACGTCACGTCTGTGGGATTCCTATCGGAAATCCACAGCCGGAGCATGATCATGAGCACACATCGGGCACACCTGCCGAGAGGCGTGTGCTACGCGGGAACTAGCCTGTGTTCCTCTGATACATCCAGGTTATTAAAGACAAGGAGAGCCACAGACGTTGTTGTAGATGAAAGCAGACGAGACCCATGCACGGTGCCTACGAATCAGAACATCTCAACACGACCGCTTTTCCGAATGTTACTTTGGTATTGATATGGAAAATTTGTTCCCAACGACTTGCTATTTTTTGAACTTCATAACCGTTGTACCCTACTGTACAAACATTTTACCCAATGAGTGTGCGTAAGCTCGTTTAATCACGTCTTCCATTGTTCAGCTTCATAACTTTGTCGGCCTTCACTCTGAGTTCTCTTCATGTGGTGTAAATTCTTTTTGACCTTATTTTTCGGGAAAGCTGTTTTGTTTTGTTTTTTTAATTTAAAAATTATTTTCCTTAAGAAGTTGCTTTGGCTCATATGTCCTAAGATGACCATTCGAACTCTGATGTCCTGGTTTTTTTTTTTTAATTTATTTACTTTTTTAGATTTTATTTATTCATTTTTATTAGAGAGAGAGGGGAGAGAGAGAGAGAGAGAGAGGAGAACAGGGGGAGGAGCAGGAAGCATCAACTCCCATACCCATATGTGCCTTGACCAGGCAGGCCCAGGGTTTTGAACCAGCAACCTCAGCATTCCTGGTCGTCACTTTATCCACTGCGCCACCAAAGGTCAGGCCTCTGATGTCCTGGTTTTATAATTCTAGGTTCAAAACAATTTTCAAGTCTTTGTATGGGAATTTTAGTGTGGTTTCAGTTAGTCACAATACCTTCCAGATTCTCACTTTATTCATTCACACATTCATTTGATAAGTATTTATATTTTGG
This sequence comes from Saccopteryx leptura, assembly GCF_036850995.1. Lineage (NCBI taxonomy): Eukaryota > Metazoa > Chordata > Mammalia > Chiroptera > Emballonuridae > Saccopteryx > Saccopteryx leptura. Next base: position 3,588,164 of record NC_089514.1, on the reverse strand, counting down.
GGCAATTACTATTGATACATACAAAATTTAACTCAAAATGGGTCAGTGACTTAAGTATAAGAGTGAACACTATAAAAGTCTCAGAAAAGGTATAGCGGTTGTTTGATCTCAGATTTGGCATGGATTCTTAAGTTTGATGCCAGTGCATGAGAAACAAAAGAAAAAGTTAATCATTGAATTTCATAAGATTAAAAGCCTGATAAGCATCAACGGACATTATCAACAAAATAAAAAGACAACCTACAGAATGCGAAGAAATATTTGTGAATCACAAACTTGATAAGGGTTTAGTATCCAGAATAAATTAAAGAACTCATACAACTTTCTACCCTTTGTCACAACATGGAGGGACCTGGAGAGTATTGTGCTAAGTGAAATAAGCCAGTCAGAGAAAGGCAAGTACCCTGTGATCTCACTTATATGTGGAATCTAACGAACAAAATAAACTAACAAAGTGGAGATAGACTCATGGATACAGAAAACATACCAAAGGGAGGGGTTTGGGGACTGAGTGGAAACGGTAAAGGAATTTAGCAAAACCAAACCAGATCTCATAGACACAGACAACCGTGTGGGGGATGGGAGTCAGGGAGAGGTGGGAGAGGTTAAGGAGGGACAAATGGGGTGATGGAAGGAGACTTGATTTGGGGTGGTGAACACACAATACAGTACACAGATGTTGCATAATAGAATCATACCCCTGAAACCTATATAATTTTATTGACTAATGTCACCCCAATAAATTCAATTAAAGATAATAACAATTAAAAATTAAGCATTTTCAATGAAAACAATTAATTAAAAAAAAAAAGCAAAAGAGTTGATTAGACATTCCTCAGAACAAAACAAAACAAACACATGAAAAGACAGTTATCATCATTGATGGTTAAGGAAGTACACATCAAAGCCATCATGAGATACTTCTTTACACCCATGCAGATGGCTACAATCCAAACAATCTAAAATAACAGTTGTTGGCAAGGGCATAGAGGAATAGGAGCTCTCATACATTCGCGTTGAGAATGTAAAATGTCTCAGCCGCTACGAAAGAAATTTGGACAATTCCTCAGAAAAGTTAAAACATGTAACTCCACAATTTCACTCTGAGGCACATACCCAAGAGAAATAAAAACTTATATCCATACAGAACTTATACACAAATGTTTATGTACATTATTTATAATGGCCCAAAGTGACTGTCTCAGATATTATAGATCCCAGGGACAGATGAATGGATAAACAAATTGTGGAACATAGTAACAATGTAATATTTATGCAGCCATAAGAAGAAACGAGTACTGATAGATGCAACACCTTGGATGATCCTCAAACACGTTAAGCTTAAATGAAAGAAGTCATACACAAAATGTCTCATACTGTGCGATTCCTTTTATAGGAAACATCCAGGATATGCAAATCCATGGACACAGGAAGAAAATTATATTCTTGCCCACTAATTACCACAACCTGCACATCAAGCATGATAAAGTCATAGAATTGTATTGATTGTCTGAATTCCTGTACACTGGTGGAAGGCATACAAGACTTGGAGTGGTGGAAAATAAAATAAGTTCTGCTGGTTATGAAAAATAAAAATAAAAATAATACAAGAACATTCCATTGTCTCAACTCTGACTAAAGTTACTGCAAGTTTTTGCTGCCTAACGGAATATTCCTTTATAGACAGAGTTCTACTCCCAGATTCCTGGGCATCCAGGGAGCCTCCTGGTACTCTGTCAAAGAGAAAGAAGATAATGGAGGAACTGCTATCGCCTGGGGAATCATTGTGAACTCAGTAGCCTTCGGGAAAGTTTTAGAAGAGACACTATTGTGGATAAGCTCCTTTGTAGACTTATTTCCAGCTGTGATTGCATTTAGAGTTGAACGTACATATTTTCCCTCAGATACAAATAATACAAATGTAGCCACCAAATATAAGCGGAGAGATTCAGGAACATGATTTAAGTATTTTTATTTCTTAAAAATAAAGTCAAGGAAAATAACCGTTCTTTGCAAGGTTATATTCGAAAAGGTGTTTACGAGTATGCATGAGAGCATACTTAAAAAAAAATAAAAATAAAGTATATTATATCCCCGAATGATTTAGAGTTTTTCTAGTAATAGATGTGTGTGTATTATAGTTACTTTTTTGGGGAGGTTGGGAGCATTCTCTATTTACTCTGTTGGAAGTCTTTTGACTTTGAAAATAGAGTCACCCTATTGCAAGTAATTTAATCAATAAGTGTGAGGCACTTGGAAATGAATTCTTCCTTAAATTTGTGAAACATTTCCCTTTTGCTATTAAATGGGATCATGTGACATTTGCATGAAAATCAATTGTAGTGTCTTAGAGGTGACTTTGAAAAAGCTTTCCATTAAAAAATTATGCATTTGGACATCAGTGCATAATCCACAAATGTTTTCTTTATCACAATTTATATGTGTTCTAAAAATAGCATGATGCTCTTAATTCTACAAACTAAATTATTTTAAAAAATTGTTTTTGGAAAGGATATCAGGAAATTCTAATAAATTTACCCTTATAAATATTCTAGAATAATGACATATGGTGCAAATATTTTTACATAATTAGTCCCAAGATAAGATTAGGTAGTCATGTGTAACTAACAGATGTGTGCTTAGAACACACATACTTTGGAAACCTGCACATGGATTAAACTTTTCCAGACACTTGGCTTGAATTTGTAATGACACTCAAGACTAACATCATGGCAGGGAGAATGTTTTCAAAGAACTTAATTTCTGTTAAATGTCAATTTTGCTTTTTCATACTTTCAGCAAATAGAGTTCTGCTTGTTTCACTGCTTAAGGGGTTCAACCGAACCAAGCAAGAACGAAGAATTCCAAGGTAAAACAGGTTGTCAGGATGGTCCCCTCCGCTTATTGGGAAGTGTTATCAATGTCTGCTCAGTTGTCACCTTTGACCTTCATCTAGCAGCCACGGCAAATCTGACAGATATTCGAAACAGGCAATTGCGTGACATACTAGAGGAACATTTTGATTTGACAGAAAGGAACAAAAAACATTTTCTTTAATAATGTGAGCTGTCAGTGAACACAGAACAAGACCGACCCTGGAGGATTCATTGTTCATTCGAGAGGGTTTAGGGCAGTGCTGGGTTTCGGTGGAAGCTATACTTTTATAAGCCAACTACTCAGATGTAAATAAAAGCACTGGTATATTTGTTATAAAAAATAAAAGCTGGCATGGTAACACATACAATGTCAGGGAAGCTGTGGACTGATGGGTATTTCTCGATGTCACATGCATATGAAGCATGTCTGTTTAAAGTCACCAAGGACCTCGGTTTGCCTGAGACAACCAACTCACCATCCTTTCCTCTCCCACATCGCTCCACTGGGTACTGCTGAGACTGCGGGTAAACCCAGCAGCCGAAGAGAAGGAAGCCTTTCACGCTCTCGTCTTAAAGGCACCGTGAGGCATCGTGATAGAAACATTTTCTTGGTCACGAAGAAAAACTGAGACTTGCCTGACCTTATCATCAGGGTCCCGAGAGAAGAAGCATCTCCCGGTTTCACCCTGAAGAACGAGAAAAAGGAAGAAATTCAGTCCAGGCAATAGTAGTCTTACCACCCTGTTGAAGAAATAGCATCAGCTCTTTGATGAGAAGAAACTGAAAACACACGTGTCCATACTCTTTAAATCGTTTCCTGATGATTGGACGGCTGCTCCTAGCGAGCTGTCTGGAGGCTTCCTCACAGAGAGTGTGCTCTGTCTGTGTCCACGTGGGGGTTTATACCACTCTGAGAGAAGAAAACCTTCCCCCCGCGTCCGTCTCTACGGACAGACACTGGACGAGACTCATTCCAGCTGTTAAGTAAGAGTTGAGACTCCAGTTCCTACATCAGCCAAAGTCGGTTAGGACGTTCTTCGTGACTCGCAGTGGCTCCAGCGCTCCGCAGAGAACTTCAGCTCACCACGTAAGTCGGGGTCCCAGCCCCGTCGGCACCTCGGTCCTCTTCTTTGTCTTCCTCAGACCTCTGGGGAGCTGGGGGACAATATCAGTGCATATGTTCTCAGGCCTGAAAGTGCCCTTAAATACATACAACGTGATGAAGATGGACACTAGGGTTGGTTCTATCATAAAGAGGGTGTTTATGAAGAGAAAAAAAAATAGGGATGATTCAAACTGTAGTATCAGGCGAAAAGAAACAAAACTAGTTCAGCTACTTCCTGCCTTCAAAATAAAGATCAGGAGTTAAAAGCAAATAACAGTAATCCGTAAATAGTAAAGTAAGATGTTGATAAATATGTTTATTGTTTTAAAGCAAAAAAAAAAAAACAACAACAACAACAAAACCAAAACCAAAAAAACGAAACAAAACAGAAAACAACCAAATATAGACTTCTCTGAGAATATCAAAAGTGAAACCATATATATCGTACATCAAAAATTACCATTGCCTGACCAGGCGGTGGCGCAGTGAATAGAGCGTTGGACTGGGATGCGGAGGACCCAGGTTCAAGACTCCAAGGTTGCCAGCTTGAGCGCGGGCTCATCTGGTTTGAGCAAGGTTCACCAGCTTGAGCCCAAGGTCACTGGCTGAAGCAAGGGGTCACTTGCTCTGCTGTAGTCCCCCTGGTCAAGGCACATATGAGAAAGCAATCAATGAACAACTAAGATGCCGCAATGAAGAACTGATGCTTCTCATCTCTCTCCCTTCCTGTCTGTCTGTCCCTCTCTCTGACTCTCTCTGTCTCTGTCACAAAATAAATAAATAAATAAATAAATAAATAAATAAATAAATAAATAAATAAAATGCTTTAAAAATTACCATTAATGCAATATAAAGTCACGTGACAGCCTGGGGCAGAATAGAACACATGCACCAAGAATGTCATCCTCGCTGAAAATGTCTGAACAAATCATTCAGAGAGAGACAAGCACCCCTGATAAAAACAAAGGCGAAAACCTGAACAACCAGTGCCTTAGAGAGGCACGTGGGGCCAGGGAAATTTTTGAAATAAATATTCAGATTCTCTTGGAAGTAAGGAAAGCAACCATCACGAGGTGCTCTTTAAGGGTTATTCGGTTAGCAGACACACCTGAGGAGATAGACCCAGCCTCGATCCAGGTGTGAGGACAATGATTTTCCCACACAGCTAACGGCCTGGAAGGGTTGTCAGTTTTCACACCGGTTCTGCGGCGACATGTACACAAATAAAAGTCTCCGGAAGCCACTTCTAGGAGTTCGCCTCCATGTCCTCCCGCGGACATTCGTGGTTTGCTCACTCCAGACGATTGAAGAATTGGAGTTACTGGGTCCTGGATAGCATCAGGGTGAGAGTTGTTTGACGGCGATAGGAGTTGTTTACTTTGCAAACGAGCGCTGGGCTTCCTTTCATCTTTTCCCTTCCTCCACTTACCGTGAATTCATCTTAAGAAGATAAACTGGATTCTGAACAAAGGCTTACCCAGGAAAATATTTATTTCAACATTTATTTTTATATATAATCTGAAGCGTCCAATGGGTCTCCCATTTTCAACTGGTTCATATAGTATGACACATTAATATGCTACAGCCTCTGGAAGAGACGGCTCTACTTTTTTATAGAACATCATTAAGAGAGAGAACTCTTACATATTCATGCGCACACAGTCGCGTTCAGATATATATTATAAAAGAACGATATCTGTGAAATATGCAGCACAGTTTTAGTTTTGCTTAACATAAGGTAGGCTAATTTTTTTTTTAGCATTTCTTTCTACTCTTAAGAACTTTCTGAAATTCATGCAATAAATTTTTTATAAATAAAAACTTTATTCCCCCCAAATACGTATAGATAATTGTTTTTAATGTTGTACCTAATGCATATGTTACGAGGTTAGTTTTAAAGAAAAGCAGACTGCGTTATTTTTCTGCACAGTATGATTAAATGTATATATGACTCTATACGCAACATAAACATACATGATTGTGAAAAAAAAATTTTTATATTGTTTAATTTTCCATATTGTCAAACTAAAGATGAGATGATGTTACATAACAACTTTCTAAGAAACCGTTTGCTCAAAATTAGTTACGTAGCATAAAAACTCAATGCAAGTACATAAGAAATTTTGTGATGTTATGGAAACGCTGCAAGCTATTGATTTCCACAGTCACAGGATGAGACATCTTGCTGACATTATTTTTATTCTTTTAGGACAAGCAGGGTAGTAGTTAGATCTCTGACCCACAGAACTACCAGTTGTACTGGGCTGTTCATGATGTTTTTAACCCGTGGTCCAGGGATTCACTAAAACCATAAAGCAGCAGAAATCCCACAACATATTATAGCCAACGGTACTGCCTGATTATTTAAATGGAAATACAGCATACAGAATTCCAACCAAAAGAAGTCTCATTAGCCATGGTAACACATGGACTGGTCTGCTTTAGTTCACTCCGGTCCTGTGATGCGTATTATGCTAATGGGCTAAAAACAATCCTCAGCTTAATTACAAGGCCTTTGGTGGATAGCAGCCTTCTTGTGTCATTAGACAGATTAAGTCGGCCTATTTAAAACATTTATAGTATTCACTAGACACCCCAGCATTTATTCAGTCTTGACGCGTTTGGACAGGACTGTCTATCGCTTCCTTCGGGGTAGCAATAATAAAGATTGTTTACCCCCTCACAGTCTGGAACAGAGAGACATTGTGTATCATATCATTGTTCCGAATTTACTGAACATCTTTATCGTTATTTCTTGAACCATGGCGGTATTTTTTTCTTCTATATTATTATTATTTTTTCTAATGTCACATAAACCAGTTAGGGGGAGGCTCTCGCCACATAGGTCATGCTCTGTCACATGTGCCTTTCTGCTGTCTTCATTTTATTTCAGGGGATGAGAACCATTTATTCACTTAGTTTTGAAAAGATTTGTTAATAATATACATTTTTTTCCCCCAAGAACACCTGCAGTAGATTTTCACAAGCTTTCCATGTATCACCCACCAAAAGAGCAGGGGTGAAAATGAGATCATTGAATTTTGTAACAAATACGTTTACAGGCAGTTTTTTTAAGCTCTTAACATGTGTGATGCTCTTATTTAAAGGCCACTATTAGTAAAACTACAAGTCTTCCTCTTAAAAACAAAACAAAATAAGAGACCTCATCATTACAGGTTGGCAAATAACACTTTTCCCTTGGGTACATATCTATTTATCTATCTATCTATTTATCTATCTATCTATCTATATCATCTATCTATCTGTCATCTATCTATCTATCATCTATCTATCATCTATCTATCTATCTATCATCTATCTATCATCTATTTATCTGTCATCTATCTATCATCTATCATCTATCTATCTATCATCTACCTATTTATCTATCATCTATCTATCTATCTATCTATCTATCTATCTATCTATCTGTCATCTATCTATCATCTATCTATCTATCTATCTATCTATCTATCTATCTATCATCTATCATCTATCTATCTATCTCTCTATCATCTATTTATCTGTCATCTATCTATCATCTATCATCAATCTATCTATCATCTATCTATCTATCTATCTATCTATCTATCTATCTATCTATCTATCTATCTATCACCTATCTATCTATCTATCTATCATCTATCTATCTATCTATCTATCTATCTATCTATCTATCTATCTATCTATCTATCTATCATCTATCTATCTATCTCTCTATCACCTATCTATCATCTATCTGTCATCTATCTATCTATCATCTATCTATCTATCTATCTATCATCTATCTATCTATCATCTATCTAACTATCATCCATCATCTATCTATATGTTAAAATGTTTTGGTGCAACATAAGAAAGAAAAACAGTTAAAACTGCTAATATAAAAAGTGTAGTCTTCCTTCTCCTTTTGCGGTCCAGCCTCCTGATTTAAATAAAATGGACAGAGTAGCTGAACAGACAATGAAAATCTACAAACGCCCAAGGCCAATTGTTTATATTAATTAATGAAATCTCCGTATGCCTGAAACTACCTTCATATCATTTTCCTTCTTTAGTACTTACTTCATTGAGCGCAGATTTCTGCATTGACTGTTGCTTTACCTGAGTGTGTCAACTGCATTACTCCTCAAACTTCCGTGTCTGTGTCTCCCCACGGGCGGGTTGCTCTCGATGGGACCCGTGTTCCTGTTTAAGTGGTCTGTACGATCTCTCTCGAGTTTTGAATGTTTTTTTTTTTTTTTATTGGCTGTATTGGGGTGACACGGATGGACGTAATTATATAGGCGGCAGGTGCACAATTCTACAACACGTCTCTGTACATCGTATTATGTGTTCACACGAGATGCATCCAGGGGTGAAATTGGTTTTATTTATCTTTTTTTTTTCCTTCTGCAAACAGACTGCTTTATTTTATTTTAGGATATATGTTCATCCTCAATTCCAAAAAAACAACAAAAAAACAAAAACAAAAAAACCATTCCAGCTTTTATATTCAATATCGTTTCTACAGATGTCTTCGTTCTGTTTAAGAGAGAACACTGCGGTTAGCTCCTCACCCGCGTAGACCCTGCAGTCTGGTTTGCTTGCCCCCCCACGCGGTCATGGGCGTAGCGGCTCTTGAGTTCTTTCTGTTCTCTGCACACACTTGAGAGTTTGGCTCCCACTCCCTCCTTTTACCTCTTAATTTATCGTGTGTTTTTCTCTTGGTCTGACACTGTGACATTTGCTTTAATTTCTGACGTGTCCGTGTTTGTGTCTGTGTGCATAGATCGTTGTACTTTACACTGAGTATCCATGTGACCAGTGTGCATAGATCGTTGTACTTTACACTGAGTACCCATGTGACCAGTGTGCATAGATCGTTGTACTTTACACTGAGTACCCATGTGACCAGTGTGCATAGATCGTTGTACTTTACACTGAGTATCCATGTGACCAGTGTGCATAGATCGTTGTACTTCACACTGAGTATCCATGTGACCAGTGTGCATAGATTGTTGTACTTTACACTGAGTATCCATGTGACCAGTGTGTGAGTGCTGTGGACAACAGGTGCATTTCCACGTGCTCTCTGCCCACCACGTTGATTTCTGATTCAACCCCCCACCCCCCGCCCCGCCCGGCCATGTCAACTAACCCTTCAAGACTAAGTCATGTTTTTAATTCACCACAATAGCCATTGCTGAGGAAATGAGCTGTTTTTAAGCCCCTGGTCTGTCCCATGGGCCATTGCGTGTACATCTAATAGTATATTCTATCAACACAATTTATTACTTTAGCTTGTCTGCAGAGCCAAGTTGCATTTTGCTAGGCATTAGGAAGAAATCTTTAATATCCTTACAAGCATTAAGTGTTTTTTTTTTTTTTACCACACACACAGAATTCCATCTGATATATGTAGATATATATCTGATCTATCTATCTGTATTTATTCCTAAAATGACTAGTACTAAGGAGTTAACAAGTAGTATTATCGAGATTCTCCTTAAGAGAAAAAAAATAAAGACGTTAAAATGATAATGTCACATCTCCACAATAATCTTTGTTTTCCTGTCGGCCATCAGTCTCTCTGGGAGTGAAGGTAACAGATTATTTATGAAGGATGGCCTCAACTTCCAGACCGATTTAAGTTCAAAGCTCTGACACGGGTTATTTCTCAGGGGTTGTGGGTTTTTTTTTTTTTTCCCCTCGATCACAGTCACAGTGGGTCTAAAGGTAATAATTTCCTGGGCAGGAATCCAATTCCGTAACTGTCTCTGTCAGCAGGCTGAATTCGTCTTGTGCCTACATGACTCAGTAGGGATCATTCTACAGAAGCTCGGATAGTCGGACCACCACCCACCACACTGAAACGTGTGTTTACGCTGAGGCGTCAGGAACAAAGTGGACAACTGGACATGCCTACAGTCGCTTCCCGAGATAAGCATTTTGAAACTTGCTCAGACGGATCATTTGTGTGTGAGAGCGTGTGTGGGTACCATGCCGGTTTGCTTCTTACGTTACCTGCCCGTGTCTCTTTATAAATAATCACACGTCTGTTTTCTAATCTGTTGACATTCTTATTAATGTAATTCCATGCTCGAGGCAGAGGTTTTTTTTTCCTCCTTGTAAAAGAAATAAAGCAGAGTAGGTGATTTGAAAGGAAATTCTAACTTTGCCAAGGTGGTATATTTGAATACCGCTGGGTAACCCAAGGGGCATGAACTAGAGAGGCCAGGAGAAGGAGGGAGAGAGCGCTTAGAGATATGCGACCACTAAACAATCCTGGCGGGGGCCCACAGCAGCCACCAACGATGCGAGCTCACACAAGCACAGATCCTTGCGGGACATACAAAATGGAAACTCAGTATGTGCATCAACAATATTTAAAAATATTCAGTTCTGCCCTGGCCGGTTGGCTCAGCGGTAGAGCGTCGGCCTGGCGTGCGGGAGTCCCAGGTTCGATTCCCGGCCAGGGCACACAGGAGAGGCACCCATCTGCTTCTCCACCCCTCCCCCTCTCCTTCCTCTCTGTCTCTCTCTTCCCCTCCCGCAGCCGAGGCTCCATTGGAGCAAAAGATGGCCCGGGTGCTGAGGATGGCTCTGTAGCCTCTGCCTCAGGCGCTAGAATGGCTCTGGTCGCGACAGAGCGACGCCCCGGATGGGCAGAGCATCGCCCCCTGGTGGGCATGCCGGGTGGATCCCTGTGAGGCGCATGCGGGAGTCTGTCTGACTGCCTCCCCGTTTCCAGCTTCAGAAAAATGAAAAAAAAAAATTCAGTTCCAAAGATGTGAACGCGTTAGTTTCTGCAGAACGCAACCCCTACCTTGTTTTAGCAGAACATTTCTGCTGAATCCGAACCGAGCGATGGGTAATCTTGAGGGAGCATTTATCAGACCAGATGGAGCGAGATTCCATTTTCTCGCGTAATGAAGAAGGACCCATACATCACTAAATGCTCAGGAGGGGTTATTTCCTCTTCCTATTTTTAGAACAAATATCAATACACAAGCAGTAGTCGTGATCAAGGTTAAACAAATTATTATTTATATCGCAATTTAAAAAAAAATCAAATGATGTGAAAACTAAATGCTTCTAAGCATTTAGAGGTTTACTTAACTAAGTCTTTAAAGATTTACTTATATGCAAAGGTCTGATTTAAACTTTTCATGAAAATTTTGAAACAGATATGGTATACTAATTTAATTGTTGATATGTTCCTCTTTATTTTTTCTGCAAAAGGTGTAGAGGTGACAGATATTTTAGCCGCGTATTTATCAGATACATCATTTGGGAACTTACTCTGTAGAGAGGCTCACGTATAACAGCCCCCTCTGACAGCAGACACCCTCCGTCTGTAGTCTTGGACGATTTTTACAACCCAAGTCATATTTATGTGTTGGGGCTATTCCGAAATCACAATAAATAAACTGATTATTTTAAAAATAAAGTCTGTTCCATATAAAGAACATTAGTGAGTGATAAAACCTGAAATGAAGAGTAGACAAAAAAAAATTTTTTTCTGAGTGCAAATTATTACCATATTTTTTTGCTCCATAAGACACACCTAGGGTATTCAGAAAAAAAAAATAAGAAAAAAATATTCTGAACCAAAAGGTGTGTTAAAATATTTAATAAAATACCATATTTTTCGCTCCATAACAGGGATTGGGAACCTATGGCTCACGAGTCAGATGTGGCTCTTTAGATAGCTGCATCTGGCTCGCAGACAAATCTTTAATTAAAAAAATAATGTTAAAAATATAAAACATTCTCATGTATTACAATCTATTCATTTCCTACCGCTCATGTTCATGATTGCGGTGGCTGGAGCCAATCACAGCTGTCTTCTGGGACAACACCAAATTTTTATTGGATAATGTGTAATGTACATGGGTCGTTGTACGGCTCTCATGGAATTACATTTTAAAATATGTGGCATTCATGGCTCTCTCAGCCAAAAAAGGTTCCCAACCCCTCCTCCATAAGATGCATGGGCATTTTTCCTTCTGCTTTTAGGGGGAAACGTGCATCTTATGGAGCAAAAAATACGGTAATCTGGAAACCAAGCACATGTGACCCACATTATAACATCAACATTGAAAAGAAACAAATTGACAATTTACTTTGCATGATCTAGGGGGGGGGGGTCTTCTAATGTGTATTAGATGTCGGGATTCATGATGTTCATCCAAAGGAGCAGGGTGTCAAGCCCAGAGAGGTAAAAGATGTCGTTTCTCGGTGATGTCACTGGCCAGAGATATCAAATCTCAGCTGTCTGTGAGACGACAGGGCTCAAAACTTAATCTTTTCAGCTTTCCACTGGCCTCCTGTTACCTATCAGGTGCTAGACCCCATCTCGAGGTTGGTGGACTACTCTGGGCTGTGGCAATAACACAGGACGACTTAGAGCGATCCCTCGGTCACGGATACCAGAGTCTGTGAGGGGGGTTCTAGATGCCCTCCACTCCTGTCTGCATGCTGGAGGTGAATGAAGGCAGAAGAGACAGACAGACCACTGACAGACTAACGGCTGTGCAAGTCAAGATTGGCCCAGAGCTGAGGTACTACTACTGGGCAGCTGGAAAAACACCTAGGCTTTTTCCAAAAAAACCCAAAAAAACAGTGACTATTGTTTTTGGCTTGAGAGGACATCTCTATTCCAAAGTGAAGACGTTGCAGATATCTCTTGACCCACCCAAAACAATGAACTCCCTGAAACTCGGAGTCCTCGAGCGAACCTCTGTAATCCGGGCTGCCCAGGCTTGAGCCTCTTTCCCTGGTTATCTGCTGATCCCTCGGCAACCGTGTGGTCTGCTTCTATTTCAGGCAGGTATCAGAGGTGGCTCCAGCACTGCCCTGCGAACCAGCCCGGTGTCACAGGTTGGATGGCTCCTGTCGTGGCGTCCTTTAGCAAAGCAGAAGTAACACCAGGAGGAGGAGGAGGAGGAGGAGAAGGAGGAGGAGGAGGAGGAGGAGGAGGAGGAGGAGGAGGAGGAGGAGGAGGAGGAGGAGGAGGAGGAGGAGGAGGGAGCGGTCTGGGAAGGGAGACGGGTCAGCGTGGGCGCTCTGGTCCCCCTAGGCTGCCGTGGGACACGCGCATGAGCTGCTTCTTGCCGCCTCGACTATGTACCTTCCTCTCTACACATGTCATGAACGCCAGATGTTGTCCGATCTGATTTTTCTTCACTTGTGTTTGAGTTCCTTGTTTATTAGAACGGCTGCCAGCCCAGCAGAAACGGAGAGCCGTCTTTCGGGTCTGAATTGCCCATGTGCAATTTGGGCAGCGTGTGGATCGTGCTTAGGGTAGACTGTGACATGAATCCCGTCTCTTTGAAGTTAATTGTCAGCTCTTACAGCTACAGCGACTGCGGAACCGTCAGCAGAATGCGGCAATCACCATCATTAAGGAATTTTGAATGACTGCCTTTGGATGCCGCATAAAGCTTTTTGATGCGGGGGGAGGAGGCATCATTTCAGAACGCCGCGCATTTGTGATGGTCCTATTGCCAAGTTCTTAATTATATCTCCAGGCACAGATTTGTGGAAGAAACCGCACAGAACTGCATCAACTGTCAGATTTTACTGATGTTGGTAACTGGGACTGACAGAACGGCATGCCTGCCAGCCAATGTTGTTACTGATAATCCCATAAACTTTGTTACGAAGTAACTCATGGACTGGAGGGAGAGCAGAGATATTTTGACTTGCAATAACCAAGAAGGGAGGAATATGTCAGGGCCAACATACGAACGAGTTCTGTCCATGACGTACTGAGGGCGCTGCCGAAAGTTATGACCCTGAGTGGACAGAGGCTGAGCTGGAGACAGGGTCCCCGTCAGGATCAAATACCCACTGGTCACATACAGTAATAACTGTGCGGCCAGGTGCCAGCAAGAAAAGTAGGTGACAATACTACAAGCGTTAAGAATAAGAAGAGTTTTATAAAAACCTCAATTCATAGCCTGACCTGTGGTGGCGCAGTGGATAAAGCGTTGACCTAGAACACTGAACTTGCCGGTTCAAAAATGCCGGCTTGCCCTGTCAAGGCACAGACGGGAAGCAATTACTATGAGTTGATGCTTCCTGTTCCTCCCTTCCATTCTCTCTCTCTCTCTCTCTCTCTCTCTCTCTCTCTCTCTCCTCTCTCTAAAATCAATGAATAAAATCGGAAAAAAATTTCAATTCATAGAGCACAAATTGCATGCTCTTAACTTCTACCTGCCATCTATTTAAGAAATTTTGTTCGCATGCTTGTAGACAGGTATATACTTGCAGTCTGCGATATAGGTCATGTCCTCACCCCTCTTCGTAAGCACTATATCTTAAAGCCGGTGATTGATATATCTGCTTGTAATTTTTATCTCATTTATACCCGCACATTTTGGTCTTTTAACCAGGTGACACATTTGGATACAGTAGTGGGCAAGCCAAGTTTATCTGTCTATTTGTAAATCCCAGTTTATAATGGCAGCAATTCTGTTTTCAGGATCCATTCAGGGCTGGGTAACAGCAGGTTATCTCATTTCAATCCCACCACCTGTTTGACAATGAAAGGTTCCTATCCACCTAGTGCTCTGGTGAGAAAGCTGACAATCAGGTTAACAACCTTTGCAGAGATAAAGGAAGACCCGGGGGGTGCAGCCTATATCTATTACATGCCAAGTTCAGGTCCCGGCTTCGGCTCTTCATGCAACCTCCCAGCTGAGGGCCAATCTGGCCTTCAGGGCGTGTCTTCCGGGTGTGACTAACTTCCCGCGGCCCAGAATTTCAGGGAAGGGGCTATGCAGAATCACATAACTCACACTGTTAGTATGTCATTGTGCAGCAGGAATTCACTGATGCCATTGCAGGGTGATGGATAAAAATAGGAACTACTAACATACCGTGTGTGTGTGTGGGGGGGGGAGGAGGTTTACGGTCATGAGTATACGACACGCAGTTTATTCTTGTATCATTATTAATGAATTATTGTGCTATTTTTCATATGAGCAATCGCAAACCTCCTTTGGTCCCACTCTGTATTTGACGGTCACAAACAAACTGAGATCATTCTATGATCCTATCATAAATAAATAGTTATCTTCTCACTATATCTTTCTGCCTTTTGACAAAAAAAATCGATACCGCCCCATTTCTGGAGGAGCTGCTCTGTAAAAGGTGCTGGAATTTAAGGGAAAGAGAAAGCCCGGGCTGAGGCAGAGCGGCTTACTTTTAAAATCCCGTCTCACAAGGGTGCGTATGAATTAACTTGCAGCAAAAGCCAGGGTAAAAATGTGGAGAACAAATTTCAAACTGTGAGAATAGAATCAGTTACCCAGGGTCGACTTGAGACATTCTCAGAATGGGAACTTAAACAGGAAAAGAGAAAAAAAACAAAACAACCAACTCAGGTTCCAGTTTTTTTTTTCTTCTTTTTCTCTTTTAATTTAAAGCATTCATTGAATGATCAAAGAAAAGACCCAATAGCAACAACACAGATGAAATGCGTAGGAATAGCCTTGCCATAAATAGGCACTATCCTGTATACACAACATTTTAAAATGCTACCCACGTGAGAGAAACAGCCTGAACAAGTGAAATGGAACTAGGAGTTAGCCTCAGAAAAATTAAAGATGGAACTGAACTGCCTTTTGACCCAGCAATCCCGCTTCTGGGACTATTTCCTATGGTTCCTGTTTAGCACCGTCTAGGATCCGTGGTCCAGTCTTCAAATCCTCTGCCTTCTCGGGTGTTCACTGCCATCGCTCCATTGATTTCATTCGCTGTTGGACCTTTTCCATCAAATAGACCCGGGGAGAAGTCTCCCGATTTCAAATGTAGCCAAAATAACTTCTCGGAACCGCACCGTTCGTGCCAGCCACTGACCCGTCCTTGGCATGGCTGACTCAGTCTCTTCTACTCAAGATCCCTCCTCTCGTGACATTGAACCCTTTGCTAAAGGCATTCATTATTGTGACATCTTTAAATAAACATGACATATATATTTTTTAAGGTCTTACCATGTTTGGCTTCTCTATGGCACTCATCATTGTGAGCTATTTGGTCTTTATGGCATGTCTGACCTTCAGGATAGGTCATTAGACCCTTCTAAAAAACAGCCTCGTGCTCCTGTGACCAGCCTCACTTTGTAAGTGTGCTGGTCTGATGGGCTGAAGGCGATGTCCTAGGGTTTAGCTCTGGTCGGAAATATATAATCAGAGACAACGGCCATGGGGACAGCAGGCATATTAAATTACACACGGAAGTCAACAGAGTCTCTACTACTGACTTCATATCTCCAGTCTAGGTACATGTAGTTTTATGTTTACGCGTGTTCTCAGTACGAGGAAACAGGACATGATCAGTTAGTTACCTTGGCAGATGTGGGGATCACACTAAGAGGCCCTTAGACCAGTGAGAGAGCAGCTGATCCCATTGGCCCGCCCCGTCGAGGGAAACATACAGCCCTAACCCCACAGTTACAGGTGAAGAAGGTGGAATCCACAGAGAGTAAGAAAACCGGGCTTAGGAAAGAGAAAACACAAACCAATGACTTCCGGTGGCAGAGAGAACGAACGTCAGAGGCAAACGTCCGTCTTCGAGTCCTGGGGTTCTCGAATGCACGGCCGTGCTGGACTCGCAGCTGGGCGTGGACAACCTGGGGGGGGGGGGCGGTTTCCCCGAAGGTGAGGCTGAAACCGACACCGTGCTGACCATTTCACCTGCCCTCTCCGGGAGCGCGCGTGCGTGGGAGAAGGAACGTGACCGGCTACCACAGCGGAAAGTCACTGCGCACGATGCACGCGGTGCCCTCACGTGTCACCTCTGAGTGTGACTATGTGGAAACGCGTGACGTTAACCGGACCGCACGGAGGAAACAATTCAGGCGTGGGCCGAACGCGTTGGCTGAACTGCCATTCCTCGTCACGCGAATCCCGGCAAGCAACGCGTCTCTAGCGTAGTCACCCATCTGTTTTGTTGAATAAGCACTTGATTCCATCAGATTTAACTAAGGCAGGAATACATGGTGTTCAATGAAGTAGGTAATAGTTATTTTAGTCAATACCTCTGGTCGCAAGTTTTGGTAGCATGATTAGGTGACGATTGTTCTGACTGCAGAGGGTTTTCATTAGTGTGAGTCGGTCACGTGTGCATCTGTTTCGGCGGGAAAGGGTGGCAGTGTTGTTATCTGATGGACGTGAGCAGTATCGGGTGGTGAAGCAAAGCCCTCTAGGTGGGGGCTGGCAGGCTGCTCTTGATTTTTAGTATGGGTTTTCCCCTTAATTAGCTTTTCACCATTCCTTTCAATTCTGTTCAGCTTTCAGCATCCGTTAATCTCTTATAATAACGATGGGTAGGTAGTGAATCAACCTGAATATTGCTATTAAGTACGGCCGAATATTTTATAGTTGTAGACCTTACATGCATTTGAATCGTCAGTATTGAAAATTAAATGACATCCTCTTTATGCTGAATGATAAAAATCCAATATTTTAAAAAATATTTAAAATATATGGGTTTTTTTTTTGTTGTTGTTGTTGTTTTAAATAGATGAAGAAATTACTTGCTTCTTAACTGGGCGGCGTCTTTCTGGGCAGGACTTGCTCTGAGGAAAATCGTGAAGGAAGCGCTGGCTGGCAGGTCCCCGTCCGTGAACTTTCCTGTCAGACCTGTTGTGCCTACTCTGGGAGGTGGTCCAGGGATCTTGTGATGTCCTCTTACTGCCCGATCGCGGTGTGTAGATAAGGAGAGGGACTTGTCGGTCACGCGCGCTCTTACTGTGAATCACACAGCTAAGGCGATGTCTCCGTCTCATCGTCGTGGCGGGACGCGGAACTCGCATTTGTGAGAGGAGGAACAGCAGTGAGGATCCAGCCCGAGGTTCCGCTGGGCAGGAATGGGAGGCTCTGACTCCCTCTTCTGAATTCATAAAATGTGTCACTTTAGGAAATGTCTCCTCTTTTTATTCATCCCGTCCTGGATACATGTCATATTGTTCCTTACAGGGGAGGACACAAAGAATTCACACAAAGCATTTCTTGCTAAATTGAGTAGAGTTCTGTGCTTAAACCAGTCAAGCAAATGAGCGCTTTGTGCAGAAACAACCGCTATTGAGAATACCTCTTCTTCCAGGGGCCATGCCCTCCCCGTTGATAATGACATTACATCGTGCAGAATTCTTCTCTCCAACGCAGCAAGGCATTGCAGTTCCTGGTTGGAAAGCACATTTCTTTCTTTAGGGTACAGAGAATATTCAGAATACAAACAATTTGTTATTCTTTGTTAAAAAAAGAGAATCTACTGTAGATAAGTTTAGAATTATGGACGTGAAACTGTGTTGAAAGATTTTCTAGTCTGTTGGTAATTCTCATTTTATTTATTACTAGAGGTATTTTTTTTTATATAATACTGCTTTTTGTAAATTCATGTTCTGAAAGGTTTTGAAGCATATTTTCTAAAAAAAATTTTTATGTAAGTGAAAACATGCATATTTATAGTAGCTTAGGACATTTTTAATTTGATCTGATGATTGTCAAGGATTTCCCTGCCTCCTTCCAGCCTTTACCCAGCCTGTGAGACCTTACATTTTAATTGGTGAAATTTTTTTTGGAGAAAAAAATAAAATATTAACTTATGCATTATGAAAATCAATCTTGCACACTACAGAATGATACCAAATATGTTACACTTCACATTAAAAACCCAATGAATAATTTCCAAACATTACCATAAATAAATTGTATCTATAATTCATTTTAAAATGTGATTAATCCCTTAACTGCAACACGATCGCAATGTCTACACCTTTTAAAAGGTACAGCTAACACTAAGTACAATTGGGAACACCACTATAATGATTTCTTCTCTTAGGCTGTATTTTTTTTTCTATCCTTTTCTGAGCAAGATACATTGTTTGAAATTTGTGTTAGCAAGTTGCAAATTTTCCTAGGGTATTACATTTTGGAGCTAGAATCTAAAATGGATACAATTCATAAAAATATTTTGATGAGATAGAGAGAAAGAAGGAAGATGGTTCACAGGACAGAAGGGTGCAGACGCCGCGTCAGAACGGAGGCAGCTGAGACAGGGATCCAGGCAGCACCTGGTGCGTCCAGGAGCATCTGGTTCCCTGGGAGTCGGTTCCATGAAGAGGAGTGACTCCATCCGTAAAACCGCGGCGAGCCAGATCCTTCCCAAGCTAGCGTTTTAGTTGTGGAGTTCTGGTGTCGGGGTCTCCAGTCCACTTCCATGCAGTTCCAGACGACCTCTTTGGCTCTCTCTTGAGGACAGCTGCTTCTGTGTCACAGGTGCTAAGGAAGTAATAAAACCAAGCATCCCAGCTGCGCACCTGTCCTCATTCTCGACATCTGCCAACCCAGCTGAGGGCCCCTGGACTCCTATTAGCTTTAAGACTTGCAGACACCTATCCATGGAAAGGCAGAGGAGTATCATGAAATGCACCCTGAAGGTACCCTCTGGGGGGTCAGAATGCTGGCTGGTTGGTAACATGCATCTGCATGTCCCCAGGATGCTACGATGTGACTCAGGGATGGCATGTCACATCTACCTGTACAGTTTCAAGAAGACTAAAGAACCTGTATATTCAGTGAAATTTCCATAGTTACCTTATTTTTTTTTCTGTTTATAACACAAAAGAAACCCACATGTCAGTGGCAGCAGTGGCTGGCAGATAAGAGACAAGTCCATGATTGGACTGTGGACACCTGGAAACACAAGGCAATGTCTGTACAGCAATGACTCCACAAGAGTCTCAGGCTCTGAGGTGAAGATTTGACACGTTGTTCTACACAGATGTTAAAAAAGGAGAGAGAAAGTTGAAACGACGGGATCTCTTTGAAACACAACTTCTCTTCAAGGCCAGGTTACTGAGATGGACTCAAAGACAACATGATTTCCTGAACTTTTCTCTTTTAAATATGCACATATGCAAAACCGTGGGAAAGAACAGATGGAGCAATAATTGAACATATATGACAAGAGGGTTGATTACCATATATATTACATCTGGATGCACTGCAGATCAACAAGGAGAAGGTGAACAGCCTCATAAAAGTAGTCAACAAACTTGGAGGCAAACCCACCAAAAAAAAAAAATTACCTGTCTTACAAAATACTGTAACATCGGCTCTTATTAAATGCTGAACTCACTACAGCAATACGATGCTAAGCTAATCAATTATTTAAGATAAAATTATAGGTATCTCAGGTTATTTTAAAAAATACTCTATCTATAATTCATGTAACAGCACATACTAGGATACTGTTTTTAATCAATTGCCATCACGTTTGCAGAGGCTATTTGGCACGTGAACTTAACATCCTCTGACTTGCTCAAATATTTAATGGGGGCAATTTCCCTTAAGGAATATGCAAAGACCACAAAGATTATATCTTCAAATAGATTCATAAAAATATTCCTTATTTTTAATGGCAACAAAGTATGTAAAGGTTAATCAGCTGGTAACGCGTGTTTGTAACCTACTTAAACCGTCCTGTATCACAAAGGATGCTTTCACAGCACAGGCTGTATCTCTCATCACGTGAAGATTAAGGTAATTGTAGTTGATTGAAAATGACGCAATGCCAAAATGGGAACCAAAAGGGGATTTAATAATATACTGGGCACAAAAATTAGGGGATATTTTACTGCTTCCTATAAACATTATTCTTGGAAGTAATATTGCTCATATAGATTATAGGTGCTCATATATAGTACATATGTGAAGTACAAAATCTCACTGACTAAGGTTGGGACACATGTGTTTCAGGGCTGTGTCTAATGGACATAAACTCTCAAGAACACACATCTTCAGCCCCTGGTTTTAGAACTAGTCCTACGTAGATGCATGCAGGTCAGACAAGGGAAGTACACACACAGGGCACTTTGGGATGTAAATTTCAGGTTGTACAAACCAGATCATCTGAGGAGGAAGACAGGATGGGCATCATTCAAATGCAGAACGGCAAAAGCAACCATTTTATACAACCTCCAAAAGTAGGAGCCATGCGCTGCTGCCAAACAGGTCCCGCTTCAGTCACCACAACAAGCCAATCAACAGCAACAAGAGAACGAACAGCGCACCTGTCTGTTCTGACCTGTGAATACTGTGGCTATTGAAACATGCGGTGTTAGGAAAGGACGCTCTCTACAAATTACATAGATTATCCTTGCAGTAACTTTTTCCCAACAACAGATGGTTTAGAGAAATATTGTCGGAAGAATTATGAGACTCTAACTCCGGTCATGCAATAAAAAATTTAATTATCAATCTGTCAATATGTAATTAAATAAACAGGGATTCATTTAAGTATTATCTTTAAATTTGGAAATAATGTAGCTTCTAGAAAAATATCTTTTGATAAAAAAAATCGTTTTTTCGTCCAGATCTTTTTGTCATCCAGTATAAACATAAATGTGGAAACACTTTCTGTTGGGTTGATTGGTTTTGTTTCAAACTAATAGCTTAATTTATTATTATTTTTGAAGTCAAAGGAATTCACTTTATATTAAAATATAATTGGGTTAGACAAATACAATGTATTTAAAAATAAGGTAATGACTGTACTTCTTCCAGCTTCCAACTCTTCGCTCTGCTACTTGCTAACCATGTTTCTTCTTTTTTTATCAATCAAATGAATAACAACAGCTACTCAATATTGTTTTCTTGATGACTTAATGCATGAGTATATATAAAGCTTTCAACAGAGCGATTGGCCTATAACAAAATTTGTTAAATGTTGGTTTCTGAAAATATCCACCAACAAGAAAGCTTTGAATGTCGTTCAAGGAGCAGGTGGAGTTTGTGAATTCAGCAAGGCTCGGTGTAGTTACTAAAACTTCTGATGTCCTCAAGGATGTGTGGGCAATATTATTGAATCCAAGAATCCCTGATGATATCACTGACCGTCGGAAGGTAAGCCCATTCTGTGAAGACAGGGAGTTTCCCCGTGAGCCTCTACTGCACGGTGGGTGTCCTGCCAGATGACAAAGATGAACATTTCTAGAACGCACCTTTAGGAGGATTCTGCATTCTCCAGCAGATTGTAAGATCGGCATACACACCGCCATTCCAGAAAGGAGAATGAGATCCCCTGGATGCTGAATACTCTTCATGCGGAGGCCTTGCTTTCAAACACCTACTTAGTACACAGATCTTCTTCGTGTGGAAGAGTGAAGGTAGATTTTGAAGTCGCTAAAACTTTTATTAGAGAGAATTGTCACAATAGCCTACTAACTCCTGTGCTAATTTGATGTAGAAAATGTAGTTATGGCTTCCGTGAGAACAGGCTGAGCCTGCTTGGATCGAGTGCATAGAGACTGTCCTGTCCGACATCGCTGAGCACGGGAAGGGATTAAGATCTTCCCTGAGAGACACAGAAGATAATTTCAGACAAAAGGAGCCACAGGTCCCAGGGGTGTTGACGTAAGCCAGCATAGCAGCTTAGGGTAAGAGTGCCCTAAGGCAGTGTCAGACAACAGAGGACTTCTATGCCGTAATAAACTGGGGTTATCTTAAGGTAAATGACAACATTCAGCAGCTTGTGAAGGGACATGACCTAGTGGTGTGTGTTTTCCTTTTAGAAACTCTAACTGTGAAAAGAATGTTGAAAATGGCTTAAAGAAAAATAGCATCTCCTCCCAAACAGGATTTATTTACAAAAGTTTGTTTCAGACAGAGGGAGCCCCAGTCCGAGGTGGCGGCAAAGGCGTGAGAAAGAGGGCGTGGCCCGGATGTCACCTGGAGGAGGAGAGGGAAATGGCATCCGGGACGCTGCTCACGGGTGAGGCGTGGTGACCAAGGAGGGGGTGGGGCCATTAACCAAGAAAGAGAATCCACGAGAGTTGGGTTTGGGCTATGATGGCCTCAGGCTGGAGCAGGGAGCTAGAGGTCCTGAGAACGTTTTCTGGGACGGGACTCAGACTACGTTCCGTCCTGGCTTCTGGTTTCTGTGTTACCCCAGCCCTTCTGCGTCAGGGAGGCCCTGGACTCGATTCTCTCTCGTAGTAATTTGTTTATTGTACTATTTTCCATACCGGTGACTGTCGATCTTGTCTTGCCCATCCCCGTATGGGGTGTAAAGAGAGTTTTTCTCAGCATGAACACTCTGAAGAACACAGTGAACCAATCATCTGTGTCTTTTCATTCTCTGTTCCCAAAACGTCCCTTTGTCGGGGGGGACGATCCTCCGTGAGTCGCTGGTGCCGCAGAGTCACGCACCGCACGTCTCTGGTTTGGACCATCTCTCACAGTTTGGGCATCTCCTAGGTAGAGTGTCTTCTCCAGAACCGAGATCAGACAGACTTATAAACATCATCTGCATTCCCTAAAGCTCAGGTTCCTCTTCTGTCACTCAGCAGAGTGTATGTAGGTACCGATGTCACCTGGCCCCTCCCCTGTCACCCTGTGGGAGCTGGAGATCAGATTTCCAACATGGGAACATGCTTTTTATTCTGTTGATGTTTACCGTCATGAGCACGGTGGTCCTGTGTCGAAAACCCAGACGTTGTGTCTTCTGCCAGAATCCACCAAATTGGGCCAGGCTGACTTGTAGCTGGCAAATCTCAGACCCCTCCCAGTTCCTGACACACTTTGTTTTCAGCAATCAAAGCAGGTTACAGAAACCTAAGCAACACTCTACACATAAATATCTCTTTTCCAGGATACCGATCTTTTTTTTTTTTTTTTTTCTTCTGAAGCTGGAAACGGGGAGAGACAGTCAGACAGACTCCTGCATGCACCCGACTGGGATCCACCCGGCACGCCCACCAGGGGTGACGCTCTGCCCATCAGGGGGCGATGCTCTGCCCCTCCGGGGCGTTGCTCTGCAGCGACCAGAGCCACTCTAGCGCCTGGGGCAGAGGCCAAGGAGCCATCCCCAGCGCCCGGGCCATCTTTGCTCCAATGGAGCCTTGGCTGCGGGAGGGGAAGAGAGCGACAGAGAGGAAGGAGAGGGGGAGGGGTGGAGAAGCAGATGGGCATTTCTCCTATGTGCCCTGGCCGGGACTCGAACCTGGGTCCCCCGCATGCCAGGCCGACTCTCTACCGCTGAGCCAACTGGCCAGGGCCCAGGATACCGATCTTAACAGAATCACCCCCAAACCTCCTCTCCAAGCAGATCCCTCCGCCTCAGGACAGGACAGACACGCCCACGGGATGCTTTTCCCATCAGACTTTTTCTTGTAAATCTCGATTCTCCACCGGATTCCAATGACGACTGGAATGAGATTTAGTTTAAAAAAGATAAATATATGAACATTTGTCATGAATAATAAAAAAAAAGGACTAGATTAGAAGCGTTTCAATTTGAATAATTTTATAAAACCTAATGTTCTCATTTTAAACCATTTCCCAGCAAGGCTGAAATGTCATCATATAGAAAATGTTTTCATCTTCTAACACCAAAGGGCAATTTCCTTTGAAATGATGGAAAAACCACAGAGGAAACAAAACGTGTCAGAGAAGTCAGGGTAATGCGTCTTTGCAGTGTCAGCTTAGATGCACGTAGAAAAACAAGAGGTGTGCATACACGTTGTTCCAAGATTTGTTTTCAAAATGATGCCTTCATTAGCATTGCACTGTAAAGAAAATTGTATGTCGATAGACATACTTTTAAAAAAATATATTTTAAGTTTTTAAAAAGACTGTATTTATTATTCATTTTTTAAGAGGAGAGAGAGAGAGAGAGAGAGAGAGAGAAGGGGGAAGGAGCTGGAAGCACCAATTCCCATATGTGCCTTGACCAGGCAAGCCCAGGGTTTTGAACCGGCGACCTCAGCATTCCAGGTCGAGGCTTTAGCCACTGCACCACCACAGGCCAGGCCTAGACATATTTTTTTTTCATCACAGAATTTCAATGTTGAAGCCACATTCTGATCCCCAGTCTTACTTCTCAGACCATTGTAAGACATAAGAGGGTGGACAGATAATCATGCCTTTAGCCCAGAACCAGAACTTTATGCTCCTTAACCATGAGCCACTTTCGTCCTAAAATGTGTCCTTGATCCTGGTCTGATCTGTCACTAGTCACAGGGTTGGGTGAGCAAAGAGTAGGCTTGTTGTGTTTTGCCTTTTCTAGTTCATTGCATTTATTTACTGTTTTGGTAGTATCCTTTAAAATTTTTTTTAATGCCTTATGTAAAAAAAAAAAAGCTGAATTCATTGAAATGAGCATATCACTAGAAGAGATAACTAGAGTGATTGAGATATGTCTATCTTTTGACCTCTATTACCCTCATTCTATAAATTAAATATAGTAAATTCAAATCCAAAATACTGTTCAGGTTATAGTAGAAACTACCTCTGAATACAAGGCAAAATTAGAGTGTCAGTTGGGGAGAGGAACTGACCTTTAGCCCTAACTCTGAGAATAAAGATCCTTATTTTAAATTAAGTTTTAAAAAAATATATGGTACGACTTACGGAGAAGAAAACGTATTATACATTACATTGATTGTCTTTCTGGGCATCGGGTACTATAAGCTGGTTATTGTGAAACCTCATTTGAATTTTATTTTTAATTTCCAAATTCCAAATTTAAAATATGTTTTGTTCACTCCTTCCGAACACAACCCTCTCCTATTATTTTTTGTGTATATTCCCAAACCTTGCCTATAAATCCTTATCATCTGAGCCCCGTAGTCCAGGGTACGCAAGAGTCTTCTCCATTCTGACTCCAGCTGGCCTTCCTCCACATTTCTCCTTGCCTCTGGAGGCTCCGAGTGGAGGGGATGTAAATTATTGATCTCTCAATTCCGGTAGGCTACTCAACTTTGTAGCTGTCTCAGCCTGGTCCCATAGAACGCAGAAAGCAAGTTGTGGTGACACCCTCTCGCTTCAGCTAGGAGCAGCTACCCGAGAGTCTGAAACAGAGAGAAGTCAAGTGAGAACAGGGGAAAAAGAGAGTGCGAGGCCACCTGGTAAGAGCGTGGCCACTCCTCTGAGTGAGACGCCCAGCTCCCTGCTCACCTTCCTGTATGTAACGCTTCACCCAAGCGGGACATCTCTCTCTGGGAGGGACAGCAGAGAGAACCCGCGCCCAGCCAGGTCCTGGGAGAGGAGGAGGGGCAGGGGACCGGACTTGCTTGACATCGTCCTCCTTCTTGGCGCATTTGGTGTTTCACTGGTAGATATGTCCCCAAATGGTTCTACTTCTCCAAATATTTTTTGTCACGCTGAACCTGCGGGACTGTCTCTCCAAAGCTGGACCCTCCCTCTCAACTCCCTACCTGGTGATGTGATGTATCTTTTAATCCTTGAAGTGGTGGGAAAGCCAGCCCCCGAGTGTGTGTGGCGGGTCCCCTGCAGAGGTAGGTGATCACTGAGGCAGGGAGGGTTGTCTCAGGCCAGGGAGTCAGAACCCCCGGGGCCTGATAGTTGGTGGGCTGGGGCAGGGCTGAGGGGGACTAAGCAGCTGAATTTTGAGACAGGGAAGCACAAAGAGAGAGAGAGAGAGAGAGATAAAAAAAAGTTCCATTAGGTGTTTGCACTTAAGGAAGTATAACCGCAGTGTTTACTGTATGGAAATCTAAGATTTCATGGACCTTACGTATTTTTAGCAACATCTGGGTAACATTTTTATTCTTTGTGAAGAAAGACACTGGATGATTCTTATTAGCTTTCTGACCTGATGACTATTCTGTTGATTGAAAGACAGGTTTTATTTTCGCACATGCAAGCTAAGGAGATGATCATTAGTCAATACCATTTATATGCAAATGTTCCCTTCGGCCATACTGTTTCCCAGCCCCAGGAATTTCTCAAGACTGGAATGGTGCTGTCTGTCAATCTCGCTCTTCTTAAACCACGTTGTGAAATCGGATTAGAGGCTGTCAGAGTGGCTCACGCACCTGCCTCTGCGATTCAATATTTATTTAACCTCCTCTTAACACATAGTATCTGTCAACTAGGAAATTATCTTGTCAGGAATCTTCATGCCTAACGTCTTTTCTGGGAGTTTATAGACTTCTGTGGGTTTGTTACTGTTGTGTTGTGTCGATTAAAGAAAGTTTTGTTGATAAGTTAAACTTAAAACAACTTAAGCAGCATCTGAGTTACGTGTTCGTTTGAATGAGCACACCCTCCCCAGGTCCCGTCTGTCCATCTCCTGTCCCCCCTCCCCCAAGACTCCTTTCCTCCTTCCTTTTCTTCTTCCCTCTCTCCACCTGCCCCTCTTTCTTACTCTACTGCTTCTGCTTGTCTCTTCCTATTTTATTTTATTTGGGAGGAATATTCTTTTGCTTAATTTTTTTTTTTTAATTTTTATTTATTTATTTATTTTTTTACAGAGACAGAGAGAGTTAGAGAGAGGGATAGACAGGGACAGACAGACAGGAACAGAGAGAGATGAGAAGCATCAATCATTAGTTTTTTGTTGTGCGTTGCGACACCTTAGTTGTTCATTGATTGCTTTCTCATATGTGCTTTGACCACGGGCCTTCAGCAGACCAAGTAACCCCTTACTGGAGCCAGTGACCTTGGGTTCAAGCTGGTGGGCTTTTCCTCAAACCAGATGAGCCCGCACTCAAGCTGGCAACCTCGGGGTCTCGAACCCGGGTCCTCTGCATCCCAGTCTGATGCTCTATCCACTGCACCACCGCCTGGTCAGGCAGGAAGAATATTCTTTTGCTTAATTTTCATTAAAAAAATGTAATTTCAAAGGTAATTCTATCTGGGAATGATATCCTTGTTTTTCTTCAAAGGATAACAATCCGTGTTAATAAATAACATATCTTAGAATACATCCACCCAAAAGCCAAAATAAAACTACACACACACACACACACACACACACATACACACACACACATACACACACACACGTTTTTTTGAGAAAATGTCATTCTTACTAACTTGATTTAATTGGAAAGTAGTCAAACTGAGTCTATACCCAAGGGATATTGGGAAAAAAAAATTGACCAAAGATATATTGTCAATGAATTATAGATCCAAAGCTAATACTCATCACGTTATAAGAAAATTAAATATTGAAAATGACCTAGACAAGTATTCTATGAAATGGGATGTTTTGCTGATCTTTCTTCAACAATCTTTGAGGAAAAAGGAGTCACAAAATCTAAATTGCTGAGTATATAAAAAAATTATAACTCTTTTTCTTCCTTTTACGCAGGGTTACTACACAATAGATTGTAATATGTAAGGCATCGACATTCAGGTCTCAGATGAAAAGCCTAAATTAATAAATAAGAAAAAGAAAGAAAATAAGTCAATTTAATAGTCCTGTCCACACAGATAGAATGGAAAAATATACTCAAGAGAAGCAAAAGTAGGCAATAAAGAAAACAAAGAGGAATAAATAAGAAAAAAATAACTAATAAATTAATTCAAGAGCAATTTATTTGAGGAAACAACTAAATAGCTATTCTGTCAACCACCTAATAAAAGAAGGTAAGGAAAATAGTAAATGTACAAATTAACAAATTAACTGGGTATACAGCAAACAAACAGGAGACTAAGAGGCGTAGTGCAGATTACTGTTACCAATTCTAGGCTAATAAATTTTAAATGCATAGGATGAAAGATTTCCCAAGCTGTAAACTAGCAAGTCTGACCTTAGAGAGACTGAAAATATAAACTATGCAATTGTCATAGAACATATAAAGTCATTTATTTAAAAGTCACCCCACAAATAACAGTGTGCTCATATAATTTCAGAAATTAATTCTCAAAGCCTTAAAGGAAAGAACAGATAATTCTGATACTTTACAAGTTCTTCAGATGTAGCAGGAGGAGTTTCCAAAATGTTTCTATGCTACTGTGAACTTGATAATAATCTCAATAGTACAAACAATAGCAACAACTATGAGATAATCTTTTTTAAATGAATATTTATGTATAAATTCTAAATAAAATATTAAGAAATAAAGTGAAAGAGCATATTAAAATCATAACAACCCACTTTATTTATCCTCTTTTTATTAGGTTTTAGTTTTCATACATTGTCATTTTTGATATTTAAAATAAAAATTTTAATCTATGGATACATTGAAATATTCTGCTACTATAGTTATGTGGGAATTTTCATCAACAGAGGAAAGCACACTTTTCACAGGAATAAAAATGTAAATACAGGTTCCAGTTAAATTTGGGTTCAAATCGCATTCCTGATACTTACTAATTATGTAACTGTGGGTAAACTGACATTTCGTCACAGGGCGGCGGTGAGGGTAGGGAGAAAACGTACATTGACCAACGGAACCCAGGAGGTCTGCTAACAAGGTAACTGAGATTACAGCTGCCATTGTAATGAAGCTATCTCATAATAGCAAATCACTTCATCATAATTTCATATTGCATATTTCACAGTTACTTTTCCCTGAAAAGTAGCGAAGAACTTACACAATTCAAAAGACAAATGATTTCTAGGGAATAGTTCACAAATGGCAGAATGAGCTACCATGAAAATTAGAGTATTCTACATGTTTGAGTGCCACTCAACCAGGTGCTCAAAACCTGTTTGCAGAATTGAACTATGAGATAAAGATTTTAACCTTACTACCTCAATGGTCCCCTTTTAGCCCCAAAGTCTTAAATAATAAGAAAAATATGCAGAATAGCAAAAAAATAAAAAATATATATAAATGGAAGTATGTGCTTATTTCTTATTGACTTATGGTGAAATCCAAGAAGAGACAAGAGGCCCTGGTCGGTTGGCTCAGTGGTAGAGTGTCGGCCTGGCATGCTGGAGTCCCGGGTTCATTTCCTGGCCAGGGCATACAGGAGAAGTGCTCATCTGCTTCTCCACCCCTCCCCCTCTCCTTCCTCTCTGTCTCTCTCTTCCCCTCCCGCAGCCAAGGCTCCATTGGAGCAAAGTTGGCCCGGCGCTGAGGATGGCTCCATGGCGTCTGCCTCAGGCGCTAGAATGGCTCTGATTGCGCCAGAACGACGCCCCCTGGTGGGCATGCCAGGTGGATCCCGGTTGGGTGCATGCGGGAGTCTGTCTGACTGCCTCCCCATTTCTAACTTCAGAAAAATACAAAAAAAAGGTAAAAAAAAAGAAGAGACAAGAAAACTGTTGTACTTTTTTACTCTCCATTTAAATGTGGACTTGAAAATAATAAACACAAATTCATCAATTGATTTTCCCCTGCCTTGTAGCATAAAGAAATTCAATTGAATCAATATTAATAACTGTATCTTGTCTATGAAGCACTGTGTAAACTTATTCCCCCTCGAGGAAACTCATCTGCCGTCTGTTTGACAGGTTAAATATTCCACTGCAGAATTATATATGCAAAGTTATTGTCATATTTTATTTAATGATTTATTTTTATTGAACTATTCCCCAACTGGCACACAATATATTTCTCTGCGGATTCTAACTTTCGCAAGTAAAATGACAAATATCTAGCAGGTTTCATGTAATTTTACCATTCATCCATCTGGAGTCTCCTCATGACCAAATGAGCTCTAATTACAGGATACCGAGAAAAAAAAAACTGAATAAAAATAAAAACAATTCACCACCCAGTTTTTGAAATGAGTATGAAGATGAGATGGCGGATTCAGAAAAACAACGAAAAAGGCGTTTTAAGTGAGAAGAATCTCCCAACAACGCGTCCGCCCTCTGTGGTCAAGCCCTTGAATTCTAGGCACACGATAATCTGTCTTGTTCATCATCCTCAAGAGACTGACTTTAGTCCTCCGTTCTCAAGAGAGCCCCTGCCCGACGGTGATGACTACTCTATGTTTATTTCCATGTTTTGCCTGGGTCCACCTTCCAGCTCCTCTCATGCAAAAATGCAAGAGTTAGTCAGAATTTGGGGGTTCAGTCTCTTCCCAGTCATGAAGCCAGCCCATACATTGCATAAGTCTTCTCATGACCTGAGTGAAGCAGCTATGTAAACTGGTTCTAAAACAGAGGACAGAACGTGGAGATATGGAGATGCCCCCACTACGGAGCCGCACTGCACCCCGGCGGCCACAGGACCAGTGGTTGGGTTTTGGGTAAGCTGCTTCCTCATACTCACCCGCATCTCGTTGGCTACCACTGAGCAAAGAGCCGCTGTGAGGATGGGATGGGTTAAAGATGGAAGTTGGAAGAAGAGAGAAGACCCTGGTACAGAGGAAATCCCTACTGAATAGTCGCTTTTATTTGAACTCCCACCCTGAACTGAGC
The DNA here is from genome assembly GCF_036850995.1 of Saccopteryx leptura. Taxonomy (NCBI): domain Eukaryota; kingdom Metazoa; phylum Chordata; class Mammalia; order Chiroptera; family Emballonuridae; genus Saccopteryx; species Saccopteryx leptura. The sequence continues at coordinate 3,557,060 of NC_089514.1, read as the reverse complement.
CCTCTCTGCCCCTCCGTTCTTCGAGGTCAGAGCGTCCGGGGCCTGACACCGCCGTCAAACTTACTGTCTCCGCCTTCTGACAGCGCTGGACCAATTTGTGGTTGTGTGTCTCTTTGACATTAGGGGACCTTGTCCAGTCTTATGGTTTAATTACTATAAACAGTCTGACGATTTCCCTAATGTGTTTTTCCATTTTGAACTCTGGACTTAAAAATGGTCCCAAATGTATTCATCTGAAAAGTCTCACCAACACCTGAATGCAGGATTTACAAAATAAAAGTCACCATTAGCTTTCTGTGCATGAGTTTTTATTTTTATTTATTTATTTTTTTTATAAATCTAACTCAATAATAACATTGTCCAGTTTACGCAGTGTACCAGGATGGATGTAAAAGCTCGCTTTGCTGCCGCCATCTTACCCCGAATGGCCATCTTTTTAGATGAGTACTACTGTCTTCAGCATTTTCAACATGCCATCTTTATTGACTGCTTAATGCTATCAGTAAAACATTCTCAGATTTTCCCCATTCTAAATAAAAATCGCTACATCTCCTTCCAGCTGTTGTTCCACAACGGTTCACTCGCCGGCAGTCTGAATTGCAGTAATTATTGTCTATTATCCAAAATTTCCTGTCCCTCACTCACTATCATGGTTAATCAAAATTAAGTCAGTTTCTTGGTTTCTCTCACCCTCTAAAACAGTTCTTTCCAGAGCCAATGACAACCTGCTTGGATTTCATTTCCATGGGTAAATTTTCAGCCCCTTCTTGAAAGGGATGTCTTACCAGAAGGTGACGCCTATGCCTTTTCTTACTACACCCTCCTTCTTGAAGAGGAAGCTCGCCCTGTTTTTTGTGGCTCTACACTCTCCTAGTCTTCCCTATCTATGTGAATTCTATTTTTTTTTCTTCTTCCTAGCCTCCATTTCAGGTTCCTCTTCATCCTCCTCCTCATCCTCCTTCAGGGTAAATGTGTCTCAAGGTTCTCTCCTAGACACCCTTTTCAATTGGTGAAAACGTACGGTCTCTCATTCCCTCATCGATGTGCTGGTAAATAGTAAACCCACGTGTCAGACACACACAATTTCCCAAGGGAAGGCCCCTCGTCCAGATTCACCTCTTCTGCGAAAACTCATCCCAACATCGGATTCTACCAGTCCAAATTCGTTCATCGTCGCTCCTCACCGTCCCCTTGGCTCCTGGCTCAGTGTGTCCCATTCCAGTGAGTGGTCACATCCTCGGCCTCCCTCCCTCTCCTCGGCCACGGTTCAGTAATCACCCAGTTCTGCTGTCATGCCAACCCAGTGTTTCTGCTTTTCCTTGCCAGGCCTGTATCTGCAGCTCAGGTCGGTTCCCACCGTGGTCTCTGATTGATTATACAATGATTTTCATGCTCAGAATTTTACCTCTAGTCTTTCTCTTTCCCACTGATCATCCGTAAAGTCATCAGAGTGATTCTTCTAAAATGCAGCTGTTAATATTTCAGCCCCTTTTGTAGAAGCTTTCAGTTTCTTTCAACTTACTCTGAGGTTTAGAAAACACACTCAGGGTGTTATTTGAACTTTTATTTTTTATTTACTGAGGAGCCCTCTACTCACTTGCTACAACCCCGTATTGTACTGTCCCCACCGAAGACTCTGTTCTACCGTGGAATGCTCACTTGCTACAACCCCGTATTGTACTGTCCCCACCGAAGTGTCTGTTCTACCGTGGAATGCTTTTGGCTGTGTGAGCTTACCATTGGCAATGCCTCTCCTGGGAAGACTCGTCCCCCATGTCTGTGACTTACAGGGGGTGATCATTCCACATAATCTCAGTCTCTGTTGGGGGGGGTGTCTTCCCTAGCTTTCTAGGAACAGTATTAATTCTTGCAACTGAAATTTGAACCTTCCTTTATGTAGTACACACACACACACACACACACACACACACACACACACACACAACTTTAATGTTAGTGCCTGTTTAACTATTTTACCAGGAGATTCTGAGTGAGGAGGGGACATATCACGTATTTGTTTCTCATCACTGAGTCTCCCCCAGAACTGACTTGTCATAGCCGCTAAACTATTGTTAATTAAGTGAACCAAGGACTATTTCTTACTTCATGCTAGTCATGCTTATGTGTTGTTGTTGAAACTTCTCATTCCATTTAGCTAAAGAGTCCATTAAAAATATCGTCCAGTAGTTACAACTTGACAGGATTTTCAAAATTGTCAAAAACTTTTCCTGCTCTTTCTTTTAATGGGACAATTGTATATAGAATCCCTTGATAATGAATGACTTTCATGATGGTTAGCAGCTCTACAGTGCTTATTAAAACCGGGCACCATTGTTGTGGAGTTTTAGGGTAACTAAGATATTTTTAAACCATGAGTAAGTTTTGAATTTTATCAAAGAGCTTTTCTACAGTAATAAAACTTAATGGCCAGAAGCATTCTGTGTATTTACAAGGTACATAACTTCAGGCAAGCTCCATCATTGCTTTGTGAAACTCTTCCCTTTTCTGTACAATGGACATCACGGCAGTAATGTAAGTACATGACTAACACATAGGTTAAACAAAGGCGTTGGAGTCAGGGTCTAAAATGCCAGCATTAAACATGTCAATAAAGAGGTAATCCCCGGGACACCAAGGCATGGAGCCTGGTCATGGGAATGAATGGATGGAATTCAATGGCACGGAAGAGATTTGAAGCTGAGTTGACCTAAGAAAAATCGCACATACCATTGGTAAAGGTGATGATAATCCAAGACGTTTTCTTACTGTTTGGGACCTGAGAGTCAATTCCTAGAATGGATAGTTGGACATTATTCAGTTTTTAAAATAGTCCTCGCCATAATCCAGCATTTCTATAAATTCACCTCTTACATAGAGACACAGGTTGGGGCAAAAGTATGTTTTCAGTTGGAATGCAGAGAAATAGTACAGTAATTAGTAAGTAACAATGCAAGAATAAATTCTTGTGTTTCTCCTGCCTGTCCCTGTCTGCCCCTGTCTTTACATACATTTCACAGATCTAAGTGAAGGGATAGTATTGGTAACAGAAAACTTTGAAAAGGAGGTAAAAATACGGATTTGTTAAAAGCTTGGTACCTCGACACAATAAATACTGTGACGCTGTTGAGAGCGTAGACCCCTGTGCCCACGAGGAAAGGTAGCTACAGTATATTGTATTAAGAACTAAAGCAATTTCTAAAACACGGCACTTTGCTGTGATTCCTGATTTACAAATACATTATACATTGTAACGAAACGTGCCACCCTGTCTTTCACCCCTGCTTTACCAGTCGATGCTCAGAGTGTAAAAATATCTGATCTTGTCGCCCACCACTTATAATTCTCCCAGGAGCTCTCTTTTGTAGCGGGTTTGAGATGATGCTTGTCAGAATCTGCGCTTCCCCCCGTGCAATCTGGCTCCTCGCCAGCTCTACAGACTCCTCCCAGAACCAGAACGCGACCCCCCTTTCTCCCTGCCTTTCGGTCCCTCTGACCTTCAGCTCTTTCTCTAACACCGCCTCCCCACCACCCCACAAGGCTCACCCTGCTTGGTCCAGAACTCATCCTCTAGTTCTCAGGGAAATTTGAACCTTCTAAAAGTAAGTGAGTAAATCGTCCCCAGACCTGAGTCCCCAGGCCGTGTCTGATTCCCGCCTTATCCACGGTCACAGATCACTGACCGCGCTGGCGCAGCTCTGACACTGGGGGGCTCTGTGACACACGCCTCTGTCGTCTCCACTGGGTTATAAACCGCCAGAGGAGGAAGCTCTCCTATCTGGTATCGCTCATCTCCTTATCGTCACCATCCAGCGCGGGATCGGGCGTGTGCACAGTGGGGACAGAACTTTATTGACAAATAAGAGTTGTCTTTATTGGATGGGATAGTCCCCAGTCCTAAAAGAGTGTTTTTTTTTTTTTGTTGTTGTTGTTTTTCCCCCTTGGAAGATCAATGCGCGGAGACACTTCTTTCCTTTCTACAGTCACAGATTTCACAGTGAACGCGCACTCACCTTTTCCTGTTAGAAAAATGAAAAAGGAGGACGAAGACTTGTTTTCTGAGAACGTGCCTGCCAGACTGCAGGCTCCCTGCCGGTGCGGACCAGGTCGGACCCTGTCACGTGGGTGCCGGTGCGGACCAGGTCTGACCCTGTCACGTGGGTGCCGGTGCGGACCAGGTCTGACCCTGTCACGTGGGTGCCCGTGGGACCAGGTCTGACCCTGTCACGTGGGTGCCGGTGCGGGCCAGGTCTGACCCTGTCACGTGGGTGCCCGTGGGACCAGGTCGGACCCTGTCACGTGGGTGCCGGTGCGGACCAGGTCTGACCCTGTCACGTGGGTGCCGGTGCGGACCAGGTCGGACCCTGTCACGTGGGTGCCCGTGGGACCAGGTCGGACCCTGTCACGTGGGTGCCCGTGGGACAGGTCTGACCCTGTCACGTGGGTGCCCGTGGGACCAGGTCTGACCCTGTCACGTGGGTGCCGGTGCGGACCAGGTCGGACCCTGTCACGTGGGTGCCGGTGCGGACCAGGTCGGACCCTGTCACGTGGGTGCCGGTGGGACCAGGTCGGACCCTGTCACGTGGGTGCCGGTGAGGACCAGGTTGGACCCTGTCACGTGGGTGCCGGTGAGGACCAGGTCGGACCCTGTCACGTGGGTGCCTGTGGGACAGGTCTGACCCTGTCACGTGGGTGCCGGTGCGGACCAGGTCTGACCCGGTCACGTGGGTGCCGGTGGGACCAGGTCGGACCCTGTCACGTGGGTGCTGGTGCGGACCAGGTCGGACCCTGTCACGTGGGTGCCGGTGCGGACCAGGTCGGACCCTGTCACGTGGGTGCCGGTGGGACCAGGTCGGACCCTGTCACGTGGGTGCCGGTGCGGACCAGGTCTGACCCTGTCACGTGGGTGCCGGTGAGGACCAGGTCGGACCCTGTCACGTGGGTGCCGGTGAGGACCAGGTCTGACCCTGTCACGTGGGTGCCGGTGCGGACCAGGTCTGACCCTGTCACGTGGGTGCCGGTGCGGACCAGGTCGGACCCTGTCACGTGGGTGCCCGTGGGACCAGGTCTGACCCTGTCACGTGGGTGCCGGTGCGGGCCAGGTCGGACCCTGTCACGTGGGTGCCGGTGCGGACCAGGTCTGACCCTGTCACGTGGGTGCCTGTGGGACAGGTCTGACCCTGTCACGTGGGTGCCGGTGCGGACCAGGTCGGACCCTGTCACGTGGGTGCCGGTGCGGACCAGGTCTGACCCTGTCACGTGGGTGCCGGTGCGGACCAGGTCGGACCCTGTCACGTGGGTGCCGGTGCGGACCAGGTCGGACCCTGTCACGTGGGTGCCGGTGCGGACCAGGTCGGACCCTGTCACGTGGGTGCCGGTGCGGACCAGGTCGGACCCTGTCACGCGGGTGCCGGTGCGGACCAGGTCGGACCCTGTCACGTGGGTGCCGGTGGACCGGGCGGCCATGACCATGTGTCTCCCCTGCGCACCTGCAGTTCCTTGTTCAGCCACAGGGTCGAAAATGTCTTCTGGCAAATGCAGCGCTGACTGCCGCGGCTTCCTCGTCAATGCCTCCGATTCCTGCGGTCCTTGTGCAAGGTGAGACGGAAATGAGGAGATCGTAATAGAAGCACAGTTTATGTCTCGATGTGCTATTTCTGCTTAGTCCATTGATCCACCGTTGTCTTCATGTGTGGAGATGACATTATTTTTCCTCTGTTTCTCAAAGTGAGGAGCTAAAATGCATTTGATTCCCCCCCCTCCCCCCCCGAATATGTCTTAAAGAGTTATAGCTCAGGCAGAGAGACAGGAAAACAAAGGTGAGGCGTGTGGCTCCGGCAACTTGAAATTATTGGCATGCGCCTGATGCGCAGATTAGTCCCCTGGAAGTGTCCATCCCGCGTCTCGGCGGCTCGATGTCGTTCCCCTGAAATGGGCTATTTGCAACACGTCCACACTGGAAATTGAGAGAGAGAAGTGCTTCTGTCTTGGAGCTGTACCCTTGAGCAGTCTGCCGTCTCACCGAGCGGAAGCAAAACGCAGTTCACAACCGCTGAAGCGCTGGAGCTAATTTTAAAGCCTTTGTGTTTGCAAGAAGGTCCTCACTGCAGTCATTGGAAAGCACCTACCCTTGAATCGTTTTAAGCTACCAAAATCTCATTTTCTGCTTAAGAGAAAAGTAAACAAGCTGGTTAAGCTCTGGTTCAAATTATGTTTCAGTGGCTCAAGTATTCCCAACTCCTACTGCTTCCTGACTTATACTGATATGTAAAACGGGCATGAGTGTGTGTGTGAGTGTGCGTGTGTGCGCGCGTGCACCTTTGTGTGCACAATGACTGATGTGCGGTTGACCCACTGAGTTGTCTTGGAAGGCTGGCAGGATCTAAAGAGCATTGCTAAATGTCACGGGTGGAAGAGGGTGAGGCTGTCACTCAGGGAAAAGAGCACGGGGTTTAGCGTGGAAGGAGAAAAGCAGACCGTAGGAGGAGCAAAGAGGACGATGTTTGAGCGACCTGGACCCACCGCAGCGAGGAGTGGTCCGGGCGCCGCGGCGGAATCCACGCAGACCGGGCAGCAGACCCGTGGGAGGAGAGAAGCAGCAGAAAGCTCGGGGAGGGGACTAGACAGAAATAAAATGTACAGCCGAGGGCAGAGGGACAGAGAAGAGGAAGGTCCCCAATCAGGTGGCAGCAGGTCAGAAGGCCCATCCGTCCTGACTCTGGTGGCCCTTTGTGGGAGAGAGCTGAACAAAGGGGTTCAACCCAGTAAGTTATTATTCGATTGGTTACCAAGGCAAGTTCATATTCCTTTTACAGCGTTCTGATGCAAACTGATGGCGTTGTGTGTGTGTGTGTAAGACCACGGACGGCCTGTCTTGTTTCCCCCTGTGCCACATCAGCCCTCCCAAAGGACAGTCGCCATTCGAGGGCTAGAACACGGTAGCCGAGGCATCCTTGTCTTCCCGAGACAGCCAGGAGCAAACGCCCCTGGCCACAGCTGTCTCTCACCTACATCCTGCTTGCAGCCAGCACGTGTACGGGCAAGCCTTGGGTCGAGAACCCCCGGGGGCCATTTTGAACGTCAATGACGGGTGGCCAATTTACAGATGCAATAATTGTCACGATGAGTCCATGCCTCAGGGATAATTGGTCCCTTCACCCACCTTCTTAGTTATGTTTGGCACACACAGGCCCTCGTGAATGTATCTTTGCCGTGTCTCACAAGCTGGTGGCTCCCTTATGCTCCGCAGCGGACATCCACACTTGATCCATCCAGCTTGATTTGCTGGCTCTCTACAACCGGAGTGAATGGCGGTACACGGCACAGAAAACTCCCATTCCAGGCAGCATGATGGAGCATAGAGAGGAAGAGTGGGAGTCAGGAGTGAACGAGCATAGATAGAATAGTCTATCATCAGATGGATTTCACGACCGGCCGTGTCTTCTTTACCTGTGAGTCCCGAATCTGAACTCACCTGTCCGTCAGCCACAGGACAAGTTAAGATGTGTACATAAGCATGTGGCTAGATGATAAAAAAAAATTTTCCCCAAGAACATATCACATGTAGTTTTTCTTACTATGTTTTTCTTGCTCAGAGTTCACCACGTGGCTTGCTATAAAAATACTGGGTGGAAACCTACTCCATACAAAGTTCTGCACAGAGTGTATTTTCTTTAGTCCTTCCTGCTTTCTACTACACATCGGAAACTCTTCTGTTTGAATGCACTCTTCTGTCAAAACACATTTCTTGATTCATGCCCGAGCGCTTACGGGACTTCTTTTTTTCCAGTAATATCGAAATTCGGTGGGTTTGGGTTCCGTTCGCTGGTTGCGGGGTTAGGAGCTGAGTTGGTTTTCGAATCTGGAGCGTCAACCCTCTAGAGCAGGCGCTCGTATCTTCTTACTTTTCTTGCTAGCTCCACCCTTTCTAGTGATCTTCCCTTTACTCAGATCATTCTGATTATATGTGAGGAAGAGCCTAACCATTTATCTCCTAAGATTCATATTTTTTATAGTTGTTGTTTTTCTTTGTTACCAAAGGAATGCCTTTTATTTCACTGATTTGGTTTTTATAGATGTTTACCTGCCTTTCTGTGCCTTATTTTTTGTATTTTAAGTTGGGCATGGTTCATTTTGATCCCTTGAAGTAGATATTTTAGTACCAGATATTCCTATTTTCTGAATTCATAGGGGTTTACATTTTATTTTAAGTTTGTTGTATGCTTGTTTCGTTTTTAGGTAGACTATAGAATTCTTTCATAATTTTATCGTTGGTATGTTTATCTATCTTTATTCTTGAAAAGCTCTGCTTTTGTTTCCTCTCCCCGTTCTTTCTTTTTCAAGGCATGAAAATCTCTGCCACCTCTCTGAGGGAAGGGCACCCCGTCAGCTCTCTGCCCCCTACGATGTATAGCACTGTCTGTAAATGGACGAATCGTCCGTGTCACACATGTCAGGCAACACACTGATTCACATGAGAAAATAGCTCAGGGTTCGCATACAAAGTGGAATGTCTCAGAAAGCAGTGTCTTGACCGTTGGGGAAAAAAATCAACCAGTTGAGACTGTGACTTCTGAACAACAAAGCCATCAACTCGGCTTTTCACCCATTTTCTCTCCTAATGTTTGCTGCTGTTCTGTAGACAGAACTGTACTTTTAAGTTTCAGAGTACAAAAGGCACAAGCAAAGTCCAGAAATGACCAAATCCTAATATTTCAAGTGGATTTTCAGAGGTACATTAGATATTAATGAAGCCATGTAGAAAAATAAAATTTTACTACCCAGAAAAGTTGAATTAAACATAGCAAAAACAAAACAATGTGAATAAAAGAGACAATATAACTTTACCTCAAAATAACATAACTCTCTATCAATAATATAGCAAAATCTAAGGGTCTATTTCCAGGTTCTTATGAGGTTTATAAATCAGGTTTATGAAAATGTTATTACTTCCAGTATATCTTTAATCTTAATATATTTTTCTCCCTGAATAGTATGATAAGTCCTGCAAAAAGTAATATAAGTTCTTGAAAGAGCAAATATTTGAGGGAATTATTAATATTAAATAAAACACATTTCCCAAGTGTGTCATCAAGATGTAATCTAGAGAAATCACATTAGATTTAATATTTCCCATTCCAGGCTCTGCAGTCATTGCTATTGATCATATCCACCTCTCTGTGTGGGATTTTTATATCAGTGAACTTGAATGGATGGTGGGCTACGTTCTACATGTTGCATCTGATATCATAGTGATTTTATTAAGAGCTTGATAAAATAGATTCCATAGTTAATTCATTTGATTAATGCATCATATTCCTGAAGTTACACTGGGTTCAGTTCCTTTTAGAACAATTCTCTATTCCATTATCTACACTGGCCTGCTCCTCCCAACTAATCAGTCAGGTATAGAAACACCCAATGGCGACTGTAGAAACTCAGAGACAGAATGATTTAAGTGAGTTCCATGGCTTTCTACCAGGGGTCCCCAAACTTTTTACACATGGGGCCAGTTCACTGTCCCTCAGACCATTGGAGGGCTGGATTATAAAAAAAACACTATGAACAAATCCCTATGCACACTGCACATATCTTATTTTAAAGTAAAAAAACAAAATGGGAACAAATACAATATTTAAAATAAAGAACAAGTAAATTTAAATCAACAAACTGACCAGTATTTCAATGAGAACTCTGGGCCTGCTTTTGGCTAATGAGATGGTCAATGTGCTCCTCTCACTGACCACCAATGAAAGAGGTGCCCCTCCCAGAAGTGTGACGGGGGCCTGATAAATGGCCCCAGGGGGCCACATAGGCCTGCGGGCTGTAGTTTGGGGACCCCTGCTTTATACCATCTAGCTCTATGCCCGGTGAGTTTTTTTAAAGTGTTGTTCAGTGAATTCACTGCATCCCAGTGAATTCATGGCTTAGAGTGTTGGCATTTCATGAAATAAAATCATATAAACTTCAGTAGCAATTTATTAGTTTTTTAATTAAAAATGGAAAAGATTTGTAGGTAACTTACAGTGATCTGGCGAAGACACTCTCTCCTGCTCCTGTGACTTAGCCTGGTACTTAATTTCCTCAGTTGTCATTTTGCTTGGACACTTAGCACGGAAGTGATTTTACCTCTCAATCTGGGGCACCAGTTTCACCACCACTTTGTCCAGTGTCCCCCCTTTTACTCAGTTATCAACTGTTCTCCTTTGCTACCGCCGAACAATTGCCTTGTCTTTGCCATTGTCTTCAATTCTGTGTTTGTATTCAATGGTACAATTCCAATTCATCTTCTTCCACACGGTGGTTTTAATATCTATTTATCTAGAACACCTGCTTCATGTGTTTTAAATTTACATTGATTGTCCACCTTACGAATGTTAGGATCGTATTTTCACTCAATGTTATGCATTTAAGAGGATCTATTTAGCTCTAGGTGGTCTTAGTCCATCCTACTTAGTGGTATACCACTGGATGTATAGACCACATTGTACCTGGTCACTCACTTAGATAGAGCCACCAAGTTTTCTCAAAAGCTTTGTCCCAGCAAATAGCACCGTGGCAAACATCCTGCTACACAATTTTGGTGTGTCTGTGTACAAAAGCTTATCTAGAATGTATGCTCAGTCATGTGTGTGCATGCATATGTGAGTGTGTGTGTGTTTATGCAAAGGCAATAATATAGGTAACATTTTCCATATGGTAGGATATACCAAATTTAGGATGCATTTCTCTAGGATGAGACAAAGACAGGTACTGAACTGATGGAGTGAACAAAGGAGATCACAACTGGTCTAAACGTGTTTTTTACTTTAATAAAAGTATCTGAAACAAAATGATTCAGTAGGAACAATAATACATTCTTAGACGAGTGTCCATAAACTTTGGGTGTATTAACCTAGGCATCTCTATGCATTTTTACAGTTGGAAAAATTTGTTTCTGCTTTGAAGAAATTCACAATCTATTAGGAGGCACAACAAGAAATTACAATATTGCAAAATGTAATGACAAGTCTTATAGTAAGAATACCCTCAACCTGTATTGTTTGCATGCGTGTGAAATAGAGTGGAAGGCGTCCAAAAAAATTAACACTAGTAAAATTACGTTTCAAAAATATTATACTGATGTGAATTCTGACTGGGATGCTTGGCATATAGAAAGAAAAAAAAAGCAAGGTAGGTAACAAGTTGGGAAGAGTAAAGAGTTTGTACACTTTCAGTAATCTGACAGAAAATACTTTGTGCGTTTGAAACAAGGTTTCATGACAGGGTGGAAACAGGTGAAACCCAGAGTTCGTCAGGGGAAACACTCTGCCGGGTGGTGTCAGCCAATAGAGAAGCGGGAAGACCTCCTCCTCCTCTGTGGGCCAATTAAAGGGCTGTGATGTTAAGACAAGTGAACTGGAGAAGGATAGACCTCTTGCAGCAGGAGACTCTCGGAAAATCTTGCCACTCTGATCAAGGTATTTGGCGATAACCTTTTAGGAAAGTTGACTTCCAGCGGGGAAGCATGTACTTGTTCATTCTCACTGATCTTGGTCTATAGAAAACCCACGAATGCCGGGCTTACCGGTCCCTCACCGGGAAGAAACAGGCAGAGAGAGAACAAGGCTTGTGCTAAGTGAGCTCTGTTGGGCTCTGCCCTGAGAAATCACGTCTTCCTGATACTTTCATCCATGAGTGCTCACACATCTGATACAGGGCTCTAAAGGAGGAAGAGAATATTGTTTGTGGCCTTATGTTACTCATCCGTCATGGCGATAAACGAGGAATAGCCTGGTCCTCCGTTAGGGGCGTAAACGTGACTGAAGAAAGCTCGCCCCTCAAAGACGGGAGGACGCCAGGTGCGATGTCTCCTCATTGCTCTAACCTTGAGTATGACGCACAGGACTTTATTGGAATAAAACAAATATTGGTGGTGTCTGTCTTTTGTAATTGTGACTCCTTTGCTCAAAAGTCACATACATTCATTAATAATACTCTTTGTTAGTAAAGGGAAGGGAGCCTCCTCAATATTTGACAGAGTGTGCCCCCCAAAGAGCCGTATCCATCCGGTAAAGAATACATTCCCTTCTTGGAGGGCTGCATAGATTTCTCTGGAAAGCAAGACGTCAGCCAAATAGAATGAAGGCTCTTTGGAGAGAGAAGTAATAACTCCGATCTGAATGTAACACGACCAATATTTCACGTCAGGATGTATTTCAATCCTAGAGCAGGAGAATTAAAAAAAAAAAAAAAAAGGATCAAAGGAGGTTTTTTCGGGAGGAGATGACAGGACATTGAAAGGCTGGACTCTCACTTTAACCCTTTCCCTTTAGTCCTGTCCTCTACGCCTACGTCAGCAAGTGCCCTAGAGCTTAAACAACGATGACATTACTGTATGTGTGGGTTAAGATTTCACGCAAAACTTCGCTGTCGGACTCCCACGCCAGTTGGGGTGACTGGAGCCACTTGATGCATGCCTACAGGCTTGACTGTAGATCCAGGGTAGCTGGAACCCCCAGAGAGGTGGGATCCCCTGTCTTCTGCCCGTGGTCTCTCCAGCACAGGGCTGGGGGGATTCTTCCACGTCAACTCGGGCATCCCAGAAACAGAGACAAAAATAGCCAGTACGCTTAAAGCTCAGGTTTTAAAAGAATGAGTGACTTTTCTTGATCTATGGAGTTTACTCAGTAGGAAATACAGAAAATAGCAGAGTTAATTATAAAGTATTATTATATAATCTTATTGTTAGAAAAAAAAATCAAGAGTTGCTATAATTCAAAGTAATGTTAACGATGGTGTGTGATGAACTTGGTTAATTTAATTGGTAAAGATAAAAAGGCCACGCTACAAAGAAGGTAATGTACGTACCGTTTCCAGACAGAAAGGCAGTTGTAATTTCCCTCTTGGGATTTAAATATGGCCACATTGCTTGCTTGCTGGCCATTAACATGTTAGTTAAAATGCTTTGGCTCACTTCTGTGGCTGAAAAAAAAATTAAAAGCCAGAAGTGCAAATCCTGGCTTGGCCGCTTAGTTGAATAGAGCATTGTCCCAATAAGCCAAGGTTGTGGGTTCGATCCTTGGTCAGGGAACGTACAAGAGTCAACCAATGAAAACCTAAGAATGTCAAACAACAGATGGATGCTCCTCTCTCTTTCTCTCTGCCTTCCTCTATCTCTTTAAAGTCAATAAATTTAAACAATTAAAAAGATAAATAAGAAAAGCCAGTGTATCATCTGCTCTGTTTCCTTGTCCTGCCGCACCAAATGGAGGCTCAAGTATTAAAGTTATGAGAAACCAAGACTAAAGAAGCCTCAGTTTATGCCAGCCAGACTCACGGTGAAATTTGGATGAAGAACCACAAATATTCTTAGTTAACTATAAAGAGCTTGGGCCATTTTTACTACAGAAAGATCTCATTTGGCCTGACCAGGTGGTGGCACAGTGGATAGAGTATCAGCCTGGGACACTGAGGACTCAGGTTAAAAACCCCAAGGTTGCCATCTTGAGCTTGGGCTCATCTGGTTTGAGCCTGGGGTTGCCAGGTTGAGCGTGAGATTATAGACATGACCCCATGGTTGCTGGCTTGAGCCCAAGGTCGCTGGCTTGAGCAAGGGGTCACTTGCTCTGCTATAGTCCCCCCCCCCCCATCAAGGCACATATGAGAAAGCAATCCATGAACAACTAAGGTACCACAATGAAAAATTGATGTTTCTCATCTCTCTCCATTCCTGTCCTGTCTGTCTGTCCCTCCATTTCTCTCTTAAAAAAAAAAAAGAGAGATCTCATTTAACCTGACTAGTATAAAATTCAAAAATATTTTGAAAGAAAAACACAAGTTGAAGTATTTTGAGAAATTATGATTATGTCCCTAAGGGGGGGAAAAATCTTACTTTTATTTGAACTTATAAGAGTTTAATGAGGTGAAAAGAGTGATGATTAAAACCTAATACTAGCCTGACCTGTGGTGGCACAGTGGATAAAGCATCAACCTGGAAATGCTGAGGTCGCCGGTTCAAAACCCTGGGCTTGCCTGGTCAAGGCACATATGGGAGTTGATGCTTCCAGCTCCTCCCCCCTTCTCTCTCTGTCTCTCCTCTCTCTCTCTCTGTCTCTCCCTCTCCTCTCTAAAAAATGAATAAATAAATAAAAAAGAAACAAAGATTTAAAAAACCTAATACTACTCTATGTCAAAACTCTATAGTTTTCTATGTTAAAATAAAAAGCATTCACAAAATATAATAAAATATCTTATTAACGATAGACAAAACAACAATAAAATAAAAACAGAACTATTATAGATACAGACATGTGTAGAGAGGGAAATGAAACCTTGCAAAACTGAAGCCTCCTGTCTGCGGGTAAGGATTAGTATGTGTACGAAGATGCAGTCATATACAGCGATCAGGCAGAATCACACCATCAATGCTAGCTAGCACTATCCGCAGCAGTAAATAGGCTCATTTAAAGTGGTTATGATGGAAGACAGGGTAGAGTAGCAGAGAGTGTAAAACCAACTGTTTCTGAGGCATATAAATCAATATTAGAGGCATAGAGTGACACTTGCTTGCTCAGTGGACTACTGGGCAAATTTAATTAATCCAGGCTCGATAGGCCTGTCTGTCAAGTGGGGGACGATTATTTCACCTGCTTCTAAGCCTCATGTGAGTATTAAGTCAACTGCGCACAAAGGGCTGAACACATGTCCTAACGTAACAAGACTCCAGTAACACGGGGCTTTCTGTCTTTGTCTTCTTGTGAGCGTGTCAGTTTGGTTTCCCCGACACTCCAAGACTACAGGAACACGGTTGATAAGAGGGAAGGGTCTGGAAGACTAAAACTAAAAAAAAAAATCAACCTAAAAAAGTAACTCCACAGAGATAACTCGGATGTCACATTTCCTCCCCCCCCCCCCAAGTATTATGAATAGAAAAAACAAACCCCAAATACCGTGACATCATGGTGTTCAGTGTCAGCTCCTGCCAAACTCGCTATGTGAGGGGAGAAACAGCCCCAGAGGAGGACGACAGAAGACTCTAGCAGGACATTCTGCTCTAATTTAGGGCAGCATTTATAGTCGCTAGGCTGTGAGTTTATGATCTTGCCTCGTTCTCTGCCAAAGGATAATCACAAGCATTCAAATTTGAAAGCATAAATGTCTCCCATAACTATAGTTATTTGATCTCCCCCCCCCTTCTCTCTGTAGCATTTTAAAGCTACCTTGAATAACGGTGAGAGCCTGGTAGCACTATTATGCTCTTCAAATTATGAAGGCTTCTCGTGTCTTCTGTGCCAGTCCGGTACCCAGCTCAAGAATTAGCTTATATTATATTCATAATAAGGGTTGAAGCCCCATACAGAGACATTTTATGTTAGCATGCACATCTATGTCATGTAAAGTTATTACAATGAAAAAAGTGGGGCAGATATTTTTGGTATAATTCTCACACTCTTAAGTAAAATCAGTATAAGATATTGTTCTTTGACAAGGACACAGTATCCATGCTGTTACCGGGCTGTGTTAGAGCACTTTAATATTCCAGTGCATTTAGTAAATATGAAAAAAAAAAAAGAGATCGACATACCTCTTACCTTGGATTTCAGAATTGATATGAATTTTCCACTAAAAGAAGTATTTCTATATTTTAATTAGATTCAAATGGAAATAGTTCAACGTGCTGTGGACAGTACTGACATGTCTTCATGAATATCATTTCTAAATGACCTGGGTACACTGGAGACACTTTAATATTTTATATAACAAGTTATCTGATTTTAGCATTGATTGAAAAACACATTGAGATAAATAATTTCATGCCGGGAGAGGTATCAGTTGAGAGGAGTCATCAATCTATCGCAAAATCATTCTGGATGTTGGAGAAGAGATTGACAGAGGGATACCTTTTCAGAACAGAGACAGTTGAAACCTCAGTTTTTGCGGGGAACCAGAATGAACATAGTTCAGAATTCCAGGGAAGACATAGAGGTGGGAACTTCCCCGGGCAGGGCTGAGGGACCAACGGCAGAAAGAAGCTTCCAAATGGTCTACACTGGAATTATCAAAACTCAACCCCTGGCTCCCCATGGCCCAGGACTACCACTGCACTCACATGCTAGCTTAAAACTGGAAGTTTATGTTCTGGAGAGAGTTTATCTTTCCATTTTGATTCTTTAATTCTGTGGAAGTAAAAATTAATAGGAAGGAAGAGACAGGAACCCAGTTTTACTTTTTCAGAATTTTTTCAGTACTCCTTACTAAAATATCTACCCCTTATGGAATGCTATTTTCATTATCAAACTATGTTATTTTCACATACACCTGGACTTGTCTTTGAGCTATGTCTTATTTTGTATGTTTTTTCTGGAATATGTGTTTTATTCCATGTATCTCTTTGTTCCAAAAGATAATCTGCCCCCCCTTTTTTTTAATATTATCACTTTATTTTATTTATTTATTTATTTATTTATATTTTTCCGAAGCTGGAAACGGGGAGAGACAGTCAGACAGACTCCCGCAAGCGCCCGACCGGGATCCACCCGGAATGCCCACCAGGGGGCGATGCTCTGCTCCTCCGGGGCTTTGCTCTGTTGCGACCAGAGCCACTCTAGCGCCTGGGGCAGAGGCCAAGGAGCCATCCCTAGCGCCCGGGCCATCTTTGCTCCAATGGAGCCTCAGCTGTGGGAGGGGAAGAGAGAGACAGAGAGGAAGGAGAGGGGGAGGGGTGGAGAAGCAGATGGGCGCTTCTCCTGTGTGCCCTGGCCGGGAATTGAACCCGGGACCCCTTGCACGCCAGGCCGATGCTCTACCACTGTGTCAACCGGCCAGGGCCAATATTATCACTTTAAATGTATTTTATACTTGGTAAGTTATACCTCTTTTTTTTTTTTTTTTAATGGTAAACCTTCAGGTTACGTAGCTATACACACAGATTATTTATACTCAAAATACCCGCAGGTTTAATTGAGATTGTATGTGTAGAAGAAGTTTCTGAGAAGTCACGTTTGGAAGTGATTAGTGGACTAGCTCCTCTGTTCCTGTCTATTGCAACTGCCGTTATTGTGGCTATAAAGTCTTCTCTGTGGGTTTTTATGCATCTTCTTGGTTAATAACTTTTTAGTTAATTTATCATTCTATTGCTTCACTAAATGCTATCTTATGTTTTCTGAATCAAAATTGCCAGTATACACAAATTTTATAGCTAAAACATGGGAACATTTCTGACCTCCCTAATTTGTTCAAAGAGGTTGTCGGTTGTTTCTGTTGGGTTTTTCAATTAGATAGATAGACACCCATATTGTCTTGAACTAATGGTAGTTCCATCTCTTTCCCTCCACGCGGTACAACCTTTATTTGTTTTTCCTGACAAGACTGGCCAGGAATCGCATCACTCGGCCACATAGTGGAGGAGAGGCCCTGGCTGGGTGGCTAGGTAGATAAAGCATTATCTCTGTGCACCGGAGGTCGTGGATTTGTCCCCAGTCAGGGCATGTTCAAGAAGCCATCAGTGAGTACAGCTAAGTGTCGGTAGTAATCCCCCAAGCCTGTCGAGGCGGATACTTCGAGAAGCTCGGATTCTTTAGATGTGGGGCGTTGTTTAGGCTCTGAATGTGTGCCTTGGAAATAGACACTCCCTCTCCCAATCTATTCGCCCTTCCCCCATGGCCCTGGGCTCCACTTTTGAGGATGCCTTTCCTGTGCCACCACCTTACTTGACCGCAACTGAGAAGGGCAGTGAGAATGGGCCTCTTCTGGGAATTAGATAGGCTTCTCCGTCTGTTCCTCATCCCTTGGAATTTGGTGAGGCAGTCCTTATTTTATGTTCTGAATAATCAAACTCTCTTCTGGCCCATAGGGATGACGACTGAGACCACAACTCTCAAACACTTCATGGTCTTCTCAATATTTTCTGGAAGAGAAAGCCAACCTATGTGAACAATAACATCGTTGACAGAGAGACGGAGCTTCTGTTTTGTTTTTATTTTTCATAGAGTCCCTGATGAAGTCACTCTAATAGTTGTTTCTACCGACCTTGTCCATTTCATTTGTGTATGTGGCTAGGATTTGCTGCTAGAAATAACTTTTTTTTTTTTTCCTGAAGCTGGAAACGGGGAGAAACAGTCAAGACAGACTCCCGCATGCGCCCGACTGGGATCCACCCGGCACGCCCACCAGGGGCGATGCTCTGCGCACCAGGGGGCGATGCTCTGCCCCTCCGGGGCGTCGCTCTGTCGCTACCAGAGCCACTCTAGCGCCTGGAGCAGAGGCCAAGGAGCCATCCCCAGCGCCCGGGCCATCTTTGCTCCAATGGAGCCTCGGCTGCGGGAGGGGAAGAGAGAGACAGAGAGGAAGGAGGCGGGGGGGGGGGGTGGAGAAGCAAATGGGCGCTTCTCCTATGTGCCCTGGCCGGGAATCGTACCCGGGTCCCCCGCATGCCAGGCTGACGCTCTACCGCTGAGCCAACCGGCCAGGGCCTAGAAATAACATTTTAAAAGCACTTAGGAAACTCATCTTGCAGCTCATGTCTACGATAGACACCTTTCCCGGCCAGATGGTCACTCGGACTCCATATGAACAGGACAAATGGTCACTCAGGCGACATACGGACAGGAAGTGAGGGGGAGGTCCCGCAGCCTGCTGCGTCTGTGCCCCCGCTTCTGACTCATCAGCTGCTAGAATATAAATCCACCTTCCAGTCGTGGGCAGCTACCATTCTTCATTCTGTCTACACATCAGCACACAATAAATATAGGCCATTTAATAAGCTGTCATTGGCCAGTCAGCATAAATTCTTACTGGGAGCTTAGCGATATTGCCTGAAAAAAGGTCCCCGTTATGAAAACTGTGTTTTCACGTCGCAGAGCGTCCCTTTTCGCCCTCCTTGTGCCGCGTTCTAGTCCCTGTTACATTTTCTCTGAAAGTGCGCGTCACCAACTAAGTGCCGATGTCTGGGCGTCCCCATTTTACCAGAGAATTGAACGGGGTGACGAGGTTCCTTGTTTTAAATAACTCTTCTTCTGTATTTCAAAGATGATCTATTCACCTTCTTTTTTTTTTTTCCTTCAGTAGCTGCATTTCTGAATGGAGTTTTTTTTTTTTTTTTAAAGGCATCATCATCTAAATCTCCTAGTATATAATTAGTCATTTAACACCATTGCTCTCCAGCCTCGCTATGGCTCGTGCCTTTTATATTTTTAGCCAAATGATTGTTAACATTTTGAAAAGGGCATAGCCAAGGGTAAAGCTGGTGGCACCCCACTGGAAACCATCTTCACGCATTGACACCTGTCCATTCATCATCTGTTTGGGTTGAGTTTTTCAATCAGCAACTCATCCATCACTTTGATATTGCACTTTTCTAAATCTTGCCCACAAATGCCTAGTCTGACATGATTTGTTCTTTGTGGGTCTATATTCACCTCCTTCTCCGAGGAGCTATCTTTCAACTTTAATGATGTTTGCCTGGGAAGGAGAGGCAATATTATGCTACAGCAGCGGTAAGCAGAATCTTTGTCCAACTTTTCAAAGTGTAATAATTATTCGCCAAACTTCAAACTTGTCGTGCTTGTGAGTCTCATCAAGTTTCCTCAAATGTGTTTAAGAACATGGTCAGGGACTCGCTTGGAAAGGAACTGAGTAACGTGGATATTAATCCGTTGGCTTTTGTAGACATTCGAAATAGCGATGGGTGTTAACTATATAGAATTCTCGTCACCTATCCCAGGTCTCAATGTCTTTTTCGTAGTGGTCACACTCTTTGTCTCTACCTGAGGGTCATTGTAGAAACCGACCCTCATTTTCTCATTGTCAGTCATCCATGTAGCAAACTCGAAGCTACGGTCTTTTCCCGTCATTGCTGAGATTATACCTGAACTGCCATCATTTCCCCTTGTCATTCTTAGAGTCAGTCTATTTACTGAGTAAAGTCTAAACAAGAAAAAAAAAAGACACTTTGAGGTTAATAGGTTGCTACATTTTCATTAAATTTAAGAAAGGAATACAGGTCTCGTCATGGAAAGAACACTGAGTGTTCCCTGGCCGGAGAGCCCGTTGGTTAGCTCATCATCCTGATAGGCAAAGGTTGCTGGTTCGATCCTGGGTCAGAGCACATGCAGAAACAGATCATAGTTTCTGTCTCTCTCACTCCCTGCCTCTTTCTAAAACATCCATAAAGAATAAAAAAGAAAAGAAGAAAGAATGCTGAATGTGAGTTCAGATAGAGGAAGGTGTAAGGCTAAACCCAAAACTTTTTAGTTCTTTTTTTTTTTAATTTTTATTTTTTAGTAGATCTTAAGATTCTCTGACCTAGAGTCTGTTCTGTAAAATTATGATGTTTTTCTAATACAGAGCCGTCTACCAATGATAACACTATGTCAACGACCTCAAAGTACTTTGTAAATGGAGACTGGAAAACATCTTTTTATTGTTATTACTTTGTAATAGAAAGTTGATGTAAGAAGGAAAACTTCATAATGAAATTGAGGGAAGAAATAGATATACCTGGAGACGATGTGTCATTGATTTAGCTCTTATACGTAATTATTTGCTGGGAAATAGTCTATTCATTCATCTTTAGTAATGAAAATCTGTTAATAAAAAAAAAAAGCCAAGGTAGGTCAACAGTGGCATAAATTGAATGTGAAAAGCAGACTATTTTGTAGGGAATTAACACAAAATGACAGCATGTCATCAACTGGTGATTTGAAAAAATTTTATTATTTTTTTTTAACCTTCAGAGGTCACATACAAAATATTTCTAAAGTTTTCAAATTTTAAAAATTTAATCTGATTTCACATTAAAATATTTTGATGTGGAATTGGGAATGTGTTTCTTTCGATCTCTGTTTTTTGAAAAATCAACATTAAATTGACGTCACAATTGAATTGACTTCACAAAGGATAATTATGGATTATTTAACTGGCAGAGGTCACATATTTATTAGTTTCCTTTATTTTAATAACTAATTACTTATAGGTATGCTTATTTATAATTTTTAAATTTAAAGTGTGAAGCCACAGAAACTTTATTCATGAAGTTTTTTTTATTGACATTTAGGGGATATATATATATATATATATAAAATCTTCCAGAAAGAGGCTTACCAGTGAAATTGATTGTTTCTTACCTGTTTATATATTTTTCATAGTTCTTTTGCAGTGAATGTGCTTTAGAGAATAGAGAAAGTCATTCTTCATGGTATTAGCCTTTCAACACATTTGAGATATCCGAAGATACAAAATAATCAAAAACAATGAATACAATAATATCTTTAATTTACTGCTCACTTAAAATTAATGACTGGTTTAAAACTGAATAATATTAAAAGAACTAGCTTCGTCTTATGCGGAAAATGCATTTTAATTTTGAAGACGTGTAAACTGTTTTAATAGGAGCGATCCTTAATTGCGCATTCATTACGAGTTAATCGCTTTACTAAAATACTGCAGCGCAGTTGAGGTTTAATTTTGAAGCCTGCATAATTTCATTTAAACCAGCATTATTTTACCGCGCTACGAAGATACTCAGTCGCCTCCTCGTGATGATTTGTCTTAGCCAAATTAAAATCTGTCGAAGCGTCATCAGTGTAGGTCACAAAACTCTTGACTCAGTGTCAGCTACCTGAGTCAGTTTCAAGCATTTGTTCCAGGGTCTTCAGTCTCAGAGAGAAGGCCTTACTGAGCATCCAGTATTTTTATTATTATTATTATTATTTTGTGTGTGTGTGAGTGCGGGAAGAATGAAAGGTATAATGACAGCCGTGTGTCCCTGAGCCTTGGCCAGCTTTTACACAAATGCCTTTATATCTGGATGCCATGTGGGAAACGCACCAGCCTCCTCACTTTTCTCCCCTCGTCGCAAGGCAGATTTCCTCGTTCCCGTTCTCGCTCCTCCCCGGAGGCGGACAAGGGTTAGTTAGTGGGAGGAGCAGTGGGTGCCCATGGGAAGGAGCACACTAAAAACCTCCTTTTCCAGAACAGTTGACATCGTCTACCATGGAAGGGACTTGCCCACTCAGCTGCCACTGGCTCTCGACATCCTCATATGAAGGCCACCGGGCTAACAGATCTAACCCCCATTCTCCAGTTAGCTGTAATATGAATTAAGCTGCTTTCCCCCCTCCGCCCCCCCCCCCCCATTTTTAAGATTCTAGACCTTTCCAGTGAATTCCAAGCTATTATAAGTACAGGAGGTATTGTGATTAGCTGGCACTTCTCTCACCAGTTGACAAAGGTGTGGTTTTCTTTCTCATTTTCGCATCCCTCCTCTTTAAAGTTTCTGATCGAGAAATGGCTGTACCGCCACAGAGAGTCCTACCAGACTGTTCATTTCCAGAGTGTCTGGGAGAGAGAACGGGCCGGTCTGCCCACGGCAACACCACGCCGAAGATGAAAGTGCCATGCCATGGCTTTCGGTGGGGCACAGCGTCCTTGAGAGAGAGGCAAAGAGCCAGTGACCACGGACAGAGGCCACGCACACCCCCGTTGTGAGAGGGCTTGTTGCCGTTTCCACTTACATGGGCTGACAGAGTTGCATGTGTCTTTGGACAAGATGGAATTCTTCTCTCTCTCTCTCTCTCTCTCTTTAATTTATATTTTATTTTTTTTTGCAAGAAAGAGTGTCTAGGAATGTGTACGGAACACCGACAGCAGTACATAGAATTGGCGACACCTCAAAGTCCAGCTAAACTAACGGTAGAGTCACCAGTGAAGTGCTCACAGGGTGACAGTGGAGAGAGGAGAATTTATACTTATCAAGTGGGCATTAATAAAACCGCACCTTCATTCTTCATAGAAAAACATTAACTGATGAGATTACCACTGACTCATCAGTAACACCAGCAGACGCATTTTGTTTAGACAAAGTCATATCCGTCTGTGAATCCTGGGACGTAGCTGCCACGACCAGTGCCAGTCATAACAGGGTGTCTAGACTCAGACTCTTTTTCCTGCCATAATTAATGATTTAAACTAAAAATAATAATAATAATAAAGATGAATCAAGTATTTTAGGCATGAAGTTGCAAGTGAGCGGTGCAAGGTCATGGTACCCCCCAGAGTGACCCCAGCTTCCCCAGTCCTGCCCGAGAGGGATGAGGAGACACAGGGACCACATCCACGGGTACAGAAGCAGCTGGGGTTTCGGGGAGAGAATCCCACAAAGGAGGGGTCTCCCCAAGTGGATAACACTGTCCCCCATGTCCTCGGGGGACACATAACTGGGTTAGGGAAAGCCTACCAGAGGGAAGCAATGATGTGGGGCGTCCTGGCTCTCACACGGGGGGGGGGGGGAGGCTGCAGGGAGAGCCACAGACGTGGAGAGAACATTGCAGGGGCTGGAGGGAGTGGTCACTGACTCGGTTGGGACAGTGAGGGGAAAGGAGGCAGTGGATGTTGCGGAGTTTCTTCGTTCAGCACCTGGAAGCCGGGGAAATGATGGACAGAGACAGAAACCCAGGAGAGGAAGCTAAGAAGCTGACTTGGGGAACCAGGTAAAGTATGTTAGAAAGGTTGTGGAACTCTGAAGAAGTTCATGAGCAGAGGGTTTGAACCTGTGCATCCGTAGATCGGAACGATTTCCCCCGGTGACATGGGCGTGGAAGTCGTTTGTGACTAAACGGCAGTGGACACGAATGAACGAATATCACTGAAGAAATGTAAGCTTTGGAGAGCGCATGCAGATGAAAGGACGAGGGGAAAGAAGAGCCTACGCCTACGTCATGCCATTTCCTGGGCAGGCGCAGGAAGAGGAGGGAGAGGTTCTAACTGAGAATAGTAGGAGGGTTGTGTCATGTCACGATGGCAAAAACTTCTCGGGGACCGGATGAAATGCACGGAGGGGCTGAGGGGGAGGCCACAGTCTTGCTCAGCAGACCCAAGGACTGGAGCCCCGTTCCCAGCCTTGTGGAGATATTTATTAGCCAGTACACATAACTCAAGGAAGCAGAAAGAGGAAGTTCTCAGGGGGTGAAGGAAAGGGCAAGGAACATGCTGACACCTAATCTCTGTTCTGAGAGCCTGAACATTTTCAGTTGCTGAACCTTATCCTGCTGTTTTGCTGTTTCCAACATGCACTGTTTCCAGTGCGGGTCAGGGAGGCCCCTGGACTCACGTCCACGCAGGGCGTAGGGGGCGCCTCGCTGTTGCTGTTTGTTACCCTAACTCTGTATGTTTTCACAGCATGTTCCCACAATGTCACAGAAGCTAAGAGCCATCAATAATAACAATTTTGATCTCTCTAGTCTGGATAGGCACCGGACACCTGTGGGGGGGGGCAGTAAGTATTTGTGGACAGAATGGATTAATGAATGAATGAGTCGGCGAGGCCGACACCAGCCGATGAGACAGACAGGCCATGCTGGACAGCGATTATGAGATGATTTAATAACTGCGGGGTTAGTGGAGTGTTTTGTGTACAAGGTGAACTTCAGAGAAGGCTGAAGCCCAGTTTGGTGGAGAGGTGTGGATTCTCAGGAAAAGCAGGTCTGATTCATCTCATGCAATAAAACCAAACAAAACAAAAAGGTCGAGTGAAGACCCGAGGGAAATGCTCAATCCTCCCTCCGTGGCGGATGTCCTACTTAGAGGCTGATTGTCTCCTGGTAAATTCTGAGATGTTTCCATATTAAAAGTCTATTCACAAATCCAGTTTCCAAAGTCAGTAATGCTTACACGTCTCCTAACAGGAAGGGAAAATGTCACCGCGCGCTCCATGTAGAAGGGTGGTTTTTACGTGATGAGATGGGACTGAACCAGTTTCTTTAACTTCTGCAGGAAGCAGGAAGGAATCCGAATTAGGTATAATCTGGGGGGATACACAAGAGGAAGGTGCACAATAACGAGAAGAATATGAGCACGCCGTCTCTACAGACGTCAGAAAGTGTCGTTGAGCCATCGCCGTTAACCATGCCACTGGTGCTTGAACTCTTTAAGAATTCGTATCAGCCTGACCTGTGGTGGCGCAGTGGATAAAGCGTCGACCTGGAAATGCTGAGGTCACCGGTTCGAAACCCTGGGCTTGCCTGGTCAAGGCACATATGGGAGTTGATGCTTCCTGCTCCTCCCCCCTTCTCTCTCTCTCTTTCTGTCTCTTTCTCCTCTCTCTCTCTCTCTCTTCCTCTCTCTGTCCTCTCTAAAAATGAATAAATAAATAAATAAATAAATAAATAAAAACAAATCCTTTAAAAAAAAAAAAGAATTCGTATCAATGAACATGCCCAACGGATCAAATGGATTCAAATACTGTTATGCAGTTGATGAGTTAAAAATGTGGAACTGAAATTTTTTTTTTTTTTTTTTGCCAGTATTCAAAATATAACTCTACAGGACAAGCACATTTTCAAGACCAGGGATTTGTCCGCAAGCCAACTCCAAATACCACGGTTGAGACCTTTTAAAGCCCGTAGATCAAAAACAAAATAGGCCACTTCAGCACAAAGTTGCTGGCTGAGGCCCAGCACCGGCCTTCCACGGTGGAAGCCGGAGCGGCGGTCACATTCTCTGTTCTCTCTGACGATAATGGGACGTGACATCAATCGGTCAGAGGAAAGACCGGCATAACAAGGTGATCAAATGGACACGTCAGAGGTTTTGAAGAGGAAGAGTGTTTCAGACAAGCGTTTTAACCCTGTTCTGCTAGGAGGTGTGTCCTTAAACAGGTCTGATCACCGCCGGTGTAGACTCGGAATGGTACTTCTCTAAAGGCTGATGGCTGGGGGAGCTACAGCTGGGACCCGCTGGCTTTAATCAGTACCTACGGACTCATCGGAGACGGGGAACTAACTGCAGGGTTTCATTTATCCGTGGTTTACAGTTAGCGAAGAGTATTCCTGTAGCACGTCTCAGGTTTGCCTCCTGACAGCGCCTTTCAAATTCCTTCGTACCTGCTGCCGTAAACGGAAATTGTAGACTGCGTTTGCCTGGGCTCAGTGCCTCGGATGCCCGTCTGTGGTGCCGTCCCTCACTGCCTGAACCTGCCCCGTAACTTCGGAAAGGTGTGTGTAGACAGTGAAAGGCTTTGGAGGATAGAGACAGTGCCCCTTTCAGGGCAGAAGTCAGGCAGGCCTGGAGTTAACCAAATCAGGCAGTCTGATTCATCTCATGCAATAAAACCAATATATATATATGTGTGTGTGTGTGTGTGTGTGTGTGTGTGTGTGTGTGTATATATTATATATAGGGGGCCCAGGTAAATTTGAATTTCAACTGAACAACATTTATTTTGTTTGTTTGTTTTTGGTCTATGTCCCACATGCTAACTGAGATATAATTTAAAAAAAAAATGTATCCCTTATTTATCAATAATTCCAATGTAACAGGGCGCCTGTGTTTTGTCCGGAAGCCTACTGTGCTGCCCGCTGTGGTCAGTGCCCTCCCCTGGGTCCGGGCGCCTCTCCTGCAGCGCAGGCGTGGTCTGCAGGCGGCCTGGGCAGACAGCGGTGGGCTGCGTTAGTCCCGGACAGAGTGGACCTGCAGGTGTTCCCCTCCCTCGAGACCACACAGGCCCCCCTCTGAGAGCAGACGCCAGGTGTTCGGCCGAACAGGTGTGTCTGGCACCATGCCCGGTACCTCTCGCGGGATAAATAATTCCGGAAAAGGTGAACGGAAGATTCATCGAACGAGCGGACTGTTCGTTGGGTTTTAGCAGCTTACCCGGGGCACCTCTGTGACGCGCCTTCAGCTCCATTCCTCCGGGTGACGTTCCCTTGTCCTTTTCCCCTCCCCCACCCGGCCCGCGTCTCCCCTCCCCCTCCCCCAGGTGTGTCTCTGGTTTATCTCTGTCTCCGCCTCTTCCTCAAGCCTCGGATTCGGGGGTCCCCTCCAGCCCGGTCCCATCCCTTAGCCAATTCTTGTATTTAAAGGCTCAGAGTGCTTGGAGGGTCCTCCCGGGAGGATGGAGCTGGTGGGAGATGCTGAGAAGCCCGAGTTGTCAGACATCCTCACCCGGTGCTCCCATTCTGGCCTCTTCGTCAGAACTCTCATGGACGGTTCTTCACGTGGGTATTTCAGAAACAGCTGGAGCTGAGCCTGGTTGACGATGAATGGTGCATTGGTATGACCATGATGACTGCTGGTCCAAGGGCTGAGAGAGAAGTGTCCTCAGGAATAATCTGGTCCCGGTGCACCCTTGACAGAAGAAAGGAGGCTCAGCCCTTAGGATGGACCTACATTTATGAATCCAGAGGGTCAGGACTGTAATGTAATGCTGACTTAACCCTCCAGGGAGTCTCAGATACACTCAGATATATATATCTATATATCTATATATATCTATATATATATACACACACCTACCTATTTATATATCTATATCTATCTATCTATATCTATATCTATATATTATATATATAGATATATACACCACAACATAAACATGGCCTATCCACTGAGTTACTTAAGAATGCATCTCCCATCTTTATCTCTAGGTTCGTCTAGCTATGGTTGAGGTGACTAAAATGCATGGTTACTGTTCAGTTGGACGTGCAACCCCACAGGAACTGTCTGCTAGCTGCGGTCCCCTTTAGGCTACTTGCTCTCTTTTATCTTCACGTCCTCCCCAGGAACAACCACAGAAAGGAAGCTTCATAAAGACTGACTTATCCCAGTGCTTTCTCATTGTTTGCTGAAGGTTTCCTGCATTTCGCTCGGCTTTTGACACTCTCCTCCTCTCTCACAATCACAGTGAACTGCGTCTTCCGCGCCCGGGAGCGTGAGCTCCGAGGTCAGGATGACCAGTGCGTTTCCACAACCAACCTCGGTCCTCGACCAGAGCTTCAGAATCAGGACAACTGTGTCTTGAGCGTTTGTTGCATCACCGCTTCATTGATGACCTCGAATGCCCTTCATTGACGACCTCGAATGAGATCCGCGTTTAAGCCTGAGTTTTCTAGACTTTCAACAACACAAGAGCAGCAACTATGAAGATGAAGCCGGATAATGCATATGTTTTACTTGTGAGTGGCACAAGAACAACAAGCAAAATAAGGGAGCATCTTTTTTTTTTTTTTTTGTATTTTTTTTTTTTCTGAAGCTGGAAATGGAGAGAGACAGTCAGACAGACTCCCACATGCGCCCGACCGGGATCCACCTGGCACGCCCACCAGGGGGCGATGCTCTGCCCCTCCGGGGCATCGCTCTGTTGCGACCAGAGCCACTCTAGCGCCTGGGGCAGAGGCCAAGGAGCCATCCCCAGCGCCCGGGCCATCTTTGCTCCAATGGAGCCTTGGCTGCGGGAGGGGAAGAGAGAGACAGAGAGGAAGGAGGGGGGAAGGGGTGGAGAAGCAGATGGGCGCTTCTCCTATATGCCCTGGCCGGGAATCGAACCCGGGACTCCTGCACGCCAGGCCGACGCTCTACCACTGAGCCAACCGGCCAGGGCCGGGAGCATCTGGTTATGGGAGTTCAGCCCAAACCGGTGAGGGTGACAGCAAGAGGACTGGATGTCCCCTGAGCCTCCAGGGACCTGACATTCATTTCCAGGGAGTCTTCACTCTGAACGGTGACACTCAGGTTTCACAGAAGAGGACGGGACCTCCCGTCAGTCCTAGGAGAACATGATCAGAGATCAGATGCCCGGGATCAGCACAAAGCCGGAGACAAGATACAAGATAAGAAGCCGAGACTTAGCTGGGGTGTAGAAGTATCACACAAGGAAGTTCAGTGTCAGGCAGTTCTTAGAACCGAAGGCTGTGAGCAGGACAAGGAAAGGGTCAGGGCTGGCTTTTCCCGGAGGCTGGCCATGTTGGGGTGGGCAGGCAGGTGTGAGACCAGACGAGCCAGGGGCACAACACGTTGACTTTTCTCTACTGCTGGAAATAAACACTAGGAAAATATTCTTAACAGACTTTCAGCCGAGCCCAGCAGCGCCGGGACATTTCAGCCTTTAAAACCCGAGGCAATTTTCAGTCCAATTTGTTGTTTTTCAAATGATATTCTTTAGAGTCCCAGGGTTCGACACGGGCACATCAGGGAGGAGCGTGAGAGCAAGACGTGACCCTCTTCCGTTTCAGAACAGCATTGATGTTGCACTTGTGAATAAGAACAAGGAACTCTAGAGCGAAGCCTTCTCACTGAGGACCGGGCTGTCTAAAGGATCCCGCTTCTGATGAGCTCGTTTGCATAAAAATGACATCATCAGGGGACAAACAAATTTGGTGACTCTAGGAGAGCTATGCTAGAACCTCTCTCCGCCATGTTCCTGGGGGTTGAGTCACACGCACATCACGGCTCAACACCTACCGTGACCATACTTTTGTGACATAACCTTTGAGAACCAAGACATACAATCATTTTGCAAAAATTGCTAGTCCACAGTGAGCTTTAAAAGGTGACATATTATATACTATGCTCTAGTTTGGATGTTTTTTGTTTTCTAGGCTTATTCCAGAATTTCTAATATGTTGTAGAAAGAGATCTACACATGCGTAATGTTTTGTGCTATGCCCTTGTGACAGCTATGACATCTCTAAGCAATAAAATATTTTCAGGACTCTAATAATCTTATGGCCCATCATTGACCAACATGTTATTGAGTGAGTGTACAACTGTAATTGATTGATTTTTATTTTTTTTTAATTAAAAAAATGTTTATTGATTCTAGAAAAGGAGAAAGGGAAAGAGAGAGAGAGAGAGAACAATGATTTGTTGTTGTCCCACCTATTTATACATTCACTGCTGATTCTCTTTGTGTTCCCTGATCAGGGATCAAACCCTCAACTTGGCATACAGAATCCAGAGGATGCTAATCAACTGAGCTATCTAGCTGGGATTTGCATGACTGTATATTTAAATACCAATGGCCATCATGGGAAACTTTTGAAATCCTCCAACTTACTTTTCTTAAAAATGATTTGAGCAATCCTAGCTCTGAAGTTGGCAAAACCAAATGGAATGCCTTTTTCAATCGGTATTTTGGGGCTTCCGAATGTTGCCAGAAGTCTGAAGTTGCCACTTTGCAAAATAAAGGTTTGAGATAACAACCGAGTCAAGCAAATGTTTCAGCAAAGAGAAAATGGCCTCCAAAGCCTCCTGCTTCTCGTGGTCATCACCCCACTCCGGTCTGTCTCCCCTGGGCTCCGTGTCTCAGGCTCTGTCTCTGGTGCCCTCCTCCCCCCCCTCCCCTGACTCTTTCCCTCCTTCCTCCTCCTCTGAAATTTCAGTACCTGCCCCTTTAAAGTGCCGTCTCCTGAGGCTCAAAGGTATAAATTCCTAATTTCTTACGTTCTCTGGAGTAAAACCAAACTACAAGCTCTGGTTGAAGAATTTCTCAAAGTAACTAAGCATCTTCACGGTTTTGATGAGAAAGTTAACATAGTCATTCAAACCGACCAGCCTGGGCTTTCTGACTTGGATCATTTAGTCCACATGCGTGTTGGCAAGAGCCAAGCCAAACATTGCACAAAGCCTGATGGACAGAAATATCCTGAAAGGGATTTAGAAACACAAACCCTTAATTTTTGGCCAAGCACTAGCACGCTGGCTGCAGACCTCCACCGAGCAATTACAGTAACCTTTCCAAAGCCCGCTGATTGGAATAAAATTCAGGCTTGTGCACAGAAGTCTGATGAACCTGTTTGGATTATTACAATTAACTTCAGCTTGCTTTTCAGAAAAAATATTTTCATCTTCCTTCAGACATTGATTCGCCTCAGGTAGCAGCTTTTAACTCCTTCTGATTATTAGCAGGCTGAACTGAGACCGTCCCCTTTCAATCAAAAGGACCAAAATAGAATAGAAAACAATGTCTTCTCAAGATTTAGGTAAGATGGCCAATCAACTTACTCACACCCTAGATGAGTCACTTAGAAGTAAGACTGCTAACACACTTGATTTTCAATTCCGGCAAATGAAATTTCTCATAGGAAATGAAAACCTAGTTACTGCTATTATTGCAAAGAGCCGGGACATTGGAAAAGGGATTGTCACATCCGGAGAGTGTCAGTTACCTTCAGCCTTCTAACCAGCCTTTCCCACGTTCACCTGATGCCAAACAATGGATCTCCCAAGAACTACCTGGATTCTTCCCGATCCTCCCTCCCAATTGGCCGGAGAAACTTTTCTCCACATTGAAAACGGAGCTCTCTGCGTCATTACTGACCCTAGAAGGGGCTCTCCTGGGCTCAACCCTACTGCTATACATCAGCTCGTGCCTTGGGAAACAAAATCATCTCAAATAGTGGGGGTGTCAAATAAACCTCAACTGGTTCCTGTTTTGGAACCTACTCTTTTTTTGTTTAAGTTCTGTCCAGAACCAGCCACAGTCAAACCTCTGTCATGGTCCAAAAGGATATTTCTCTAACTAATTACTTAGAAAATCTGGCTAAACAAACAAACAAACAAACAAAAAACAACCATTGGCCTCAGCAAAGGAAAAACACAATTGAAAACCCAACAGTTGTTGGTTTAATAAAAAGAGAAATCTTTGGTTTGGACCAAATAACAACCGAGTCCTAGCAAAGACTCCAGCGTTGTACTCACTACGGAACGTGCATTGCACCCTGGTCTACAAACAAAACTGGAGCATTCACGAACAAATATTGGCGGGGGAGCGTTAATAACATCATAAAAAGTGCCCAGCTTGCTTGTCCCATGTGACCAAACCACAGCCCAGGGAAGCCCCTGCACACTGACCGGCGTCTTTGTCTCAGGGACCACTTGCAGTTTGAACAATTACATACATCTTTTCCGATTTCATGGATATAAATACACTTTCGTCATGATCTGTAGGTTTTCTCACTGGACCGCGGCTTTTCCGTGTAGACAGGCTACTGGCCTCTTCAGTGGCTAAAAGTCCTGCTAGAGAAGGCGATGACCAAACCCGGAGAGTTCCCCCCGAGTTCACAGAGGGACTGTGGGCGAGGCTCTCACACCGGACATCCATCACCGCGCTCTACAGGAAGAAGAACTCCTTATTGACACGAACCCCCATCTTTCTCTTTCCCTTTGTAACAGACTCGCCTCTTCGGCTGACTTGAGTATGGTTCATCACGGCGGCAACTTCGGTGTGCAATTCTCGTTTTCCAGAATAAACCCCTTTTTGTTGGAGGACTATCTAACCAACTTTTAGTTTCAAGTCAAGCATAAAAAGCAACCAGGATAATAAAGGATATTTGTCTTGGGAAAAAAAAAAAAGGCGAATGTGGGCAGAAAATTGAGAAAAGTAGGTTATCAGAAGGGCCGCCATGTAAAACAGGCTGTTTGGCCCCCGGGGGTAGCACCTAATCAATGAACAGCTGCCGTAAAAAGAAAGCCTCAAGAATTAATCAAACCAAGTCTAATCCATTATTGAAGGGACTCCAGAAAAACAATGACGTGCTTGTAATTGGAATTTTGCAACAGTAATCAGAAAGATTCAGGGTGTGGGGGGGGGGGGAGAAAGGGGAAGGGACTTACAGGTGATTATTTTTAAAGTGGATTACAAATATCAACCATCACCTTTCGGGTCTTTTACAACCATGATATAATTAGAACCTTCATGTTAAATTGTGTCTGGAGGATTTTGGAGTCACAGAAATTCCTTTTCCCCTCAAAATAGGATTATTTTTCCCTGATACAAGCTACATGAGATACAATTTTTTTTTTTTAAACTTAGAATGAAGGTCCTCTGGAAACTTGCTTTGCCATAAATTTTATAATCAAGTTAGTAAGATAGTATAATGCATCTTTCCCTTTTAGTACTTTGATTTCAGAATTAGTTGTGAAATTTGTTGTATTGTAAATTTGAGGGCTTTCTCTATCCATAGGTATATAAATAGTGTGTTATGGTTGACAGAAAAGTCATTAAAAAACCCCAAGAATGATTTATCGAGGTTTTCTCTATTTTTAGTTTTGTTTTTGACCCTTTGAGAGTTCTTACTGTTAAAGAACTGACGAAAGATACGGCAGCAGGGAAGAAGCTGGGTTAGATTTTACAGGATTGGGAACACATTTTTCCCCCACCAGAGTCATATGGTCGAAAAATCTCATGTACCATGAGAATGTAACACGAGGAAGGCTTTGAGTGGCTTTATTAGGTGTATAAAACTGTGCACAGATGTGTTTCTAAATGCTCTCTTCTTGGCAATCCTGGTGGGTGGAATGGTGGTTCCCAAAGATACATTTACCCAGATGTGTGAACATGACCTTATTTGGGAAAAAGGTCTTCATAGTCATGACTAAACGATATTAAGACCTTTCTGGGTTACTTGGGCGGGTTCTAAACCCAATGAGCTATGCCATTGTGAGGACAGAAGACAGATACAGAGAGATACATCACGGGAAGATGGAGGCAGAGATTAGAAGCACGCTGCCATAGATCTCGCCAAGTCTGGAGCCAGCAGAAGCTAGAAGACGTGAGAAATAGTTGCCGGACACTTCCGAGGGAGTGTGGCCTGTTGCCATTTTGCTTTTGAAATTCTGATCTTCAGAACTGTGAGAAAATAAATTTCTGTTGTCTTATATCACTGAGGATGTGGTACTTTGTTACATTTGCTCAAGAAAGGATGGAAAAAGCCTTCCTTTCTCTTTGACCGGAATCCTACTTCTAAAATATGATAATTCCATATTCGTGGCTCAAAGAGAAATAATTTATGATAAATGTTATGTCTTTATATATATATAGTATATATAATATATGCAAACTATAAGAAGAAAATCAGCCTGACCTGTGGTGGCGCAGTGGATAAAGCATCGACCTGGAAATGCTGAGGTCGCCGGTTCGAAACCCTGGGCTTGCCTGGTCAAGGCACATATGGGAGTTGATGCTTCCAGCTCCTCCTCCCCCCTCTCTCTGTCTCTCCCCTCTCTCTCTTTCTCCCTCTGTCTCTCACTCTCCTCTCTAAAATGAATAAATAAATAAATTTAAAAAAAGAAGAAAATCAGCCATAAAAACCAGGTTGCCTAACCCAGAAATTATTGCACTAGAAAATCAGGGAAGTGGGACTTAGTGAGAAACTATGGGAAAATCCTTCGGTCTCTGCACAGATGGGGAGTTGTTTAGCAGCCGTTTTAAACTTTTGACCCAGACTGACTTCTTCTTCTTCTTCTTTTTTTTTAATGATGGATGGATTCAATGACTTATTTCTAAGCTACATTGTGGACCATATAAGATCAAAGTGCGTAACAGAAGGTACAAAGCAACCTGAACTTCTGGTCCTAGGACAGCAACCAACCAACCTGACTGGTAGTTAGTATGCCAGGCATTTGCCAACTGTTTTGCATTCAATTTTTAGGCAAAGTAAGGGAAATTCAGAGTGGTTAAAAGAAGCCACTTCAGGCATACTATTGTCAAAAATATATATTTATTAGGTCAGCCTAAGGGTTTTGACCCTGCACCAGTAATCTGTCACACGGCTGCCTCTTCTCTTTTAATAGCAAAACGCTGAAATGTGGAGGAGCCAGGCCACGGGCGTGAGATGGGCAGTCACGGTGGGAGAGGAAGGAGAATTGGTCTTAAGACACATACAGATTTTGTCAGCCGTGTTCATTACCTAGATGAGCTTGAAGGCCGTTAATTTGTAAGGACACTCAGCCGCAAAGTGGATGTTTAAATTGGTCCCAGTTTAGAATTTGAAGAGAAACGCTTGGTAAGTTCGAAGTCAGATTTGAGCTAATGCCTATAGACATTCTGAAAAGGAATCACAGGACTTCTACCTGTAAGGCAGCTAGAGCAAAGATAGTAAGTGTATCCTTAAACGGTTTCTTGTTAAAGAGAGGAAATAGAAACACATGAGAGCTTAGACCACAATGTAGTTTAAAAATACAATCAGGTGAGAGATATCCTTCATGCATTTTTTTTTTTACAAATAAATTTTAAAATCGATTTCCTAAACCTCATCGTCAATAAGGCTGATGTTTCGATTGACACGGCGTTGCCTTTATTGATCAGTATTTCCTAAAATGTCGAGCTAAGTGAAATTAGGCAGAAAATGTTAAGAGCATACGATTTCACTTATTTGTGGTATGTGAAACTAAAGGCAACACACAAACAAACAAGAAAAGAAAACAAAACTTGTAAACACAGACAACAGAATGGAGGTTACCAAAGGGATGGGGGTAGGAGGGCTTTCAAGGGTGACGAGGGTCAGATGTACGGTGACGGAAGACTTTGGGTGGTGGGCACGCAATGCAAGATACAGATGATGTATCATAGAGATGTACACCTGAACTCCATGTAATCTTATTCACCAATGTCACCTCGATACACTGAATTAAAAAGAGAGTATTTGCTCAGAATCGTTAAGTCAATATAGAGTTTGATCAAATAATACTTTTGCAACCAATAATGTGTTCCTGTTCATCTTTTCTCCATTAGTGTAATGTTTTGATGAACTGATGGAGGACATTTGCCTTGGTGATCTATCGCTACAACAAGGTAACTAAGTATAAAATAAATAGCTGCACAATGGCAACACGCAAACTGAATCCACTGTTGATTGTTTTAATTTAGTATCAGGACTTGTCTGGGCTTATTAAATGACCTTTTTCTGTATTCAATAACCGTTAGGTTTTTTTAGATACTTGGTTATATGTATATTCAAAAAATTATAAGGAAAACTATTTAAGACCAGGGCTTCTGTGAAGGTACTTTTGGGGCAATTATAATTTCTCTCATTGTTGTATTAGGTCAATTTAAATAATAAGTATTGTTTTCAGGCAATTTTGATCATTTATAATTTTTTCAGGGCCATTTATTTGAATTAATAGTTTTAAAATGATTAACATATACTTGTATTGTCACATATTGTGCTCATTAAAAAAGCAAAACCTTAAAAATATTATTACTTTACTAGAGGAAGGATTCTTCTCCTTAAGTAAATATTTTTGTTTATTATGTTTATTTTCAATGTGATATTTCTCCAGAAATTTATCTTTATTTGAAACTAATGTGACTTAAAAACCTCTGCTTTCTTCAAATCTTTATTTTGGTTGTTTTATTAAAATTTAATAATTTTTATTTATTTCTATTTTTTAGATAATAAAATTTACTTTAGGGTTTTTTTTTTTTGCATGTTATTACACCCTTGTTTGGGTTTCAGTAATATTTTTATTGCTGTTATATTTTAAATATTCTGTAGCTGAAATGGAAAGATTCTTAGACTATGTTAGAGGTACATTCTTTCAATTTCCAAGTCATGGGAATACTTTTGTTTGGACTTTTAAAAATGCATTATTATTTAGTGTCAAATATGGACTCTGACTGACTGACTAGTCCATGATCCTGTTCTCAGGGTTGGCCAATGAGCTATATCCATGTTTCTTATTTCCTGCAGATTAATACTCAGTACATGGTAGCGACTTTAGCAGTTTTCATCTATAGTATTATTACTTTCATTATCCCCCCAAAAAATATTTCTTGTATCTTATAATTTCTCAAAATGATTGACACTTGATGTGTGACCCAGGATACTAAATATTTTTATGTACTTGTGGATACGATGTGATCATACAGACTGAGTTTAAACAACTCATAATAACCAGGTATGGTTGCCAGGTGGGTATTGGAAATGTCAAGGGAAACGTTTTGTAAAGTGTATGATTGCCTAACCACTATGTTGTACATCTGTTACTAATAATAATATTGGATGTAAAATGTAACTGGAAAATAAAAAAAATACTCATACTAATATATCATTTCTATCACTAAGGTTTTTATTATCCTTTAAAAACAATCTCATGAAGAAAGCTTGAGATATGAAAGAGATCCTTCCACTGCGGTGGTTTTTCTTTAAGTTCTCCAATTATAGAAAAACCACATGAATTCGTTCCTTCGGTTCTAAAGATTTTGTCCCTTTTGTTTATTCGCTTCTCTGTTGCCTGGCTCAAAGCTGCCACAATAATAGAAAATCATTTGACAAAGAGTACCTAATATTTAATGTGAAATATACCGCTAGCACATCTTGTCACTTGCTTCATGTAATTTTCTCCTGCTATAAACACGTTTACAATGGATCTAAAACGTTGCTTAGAAATAAATTAAAAAAAAATTTTTTTAGCAGATGAAATTCGTGAGGAAGCTTTTAAAAGTATCTTAAAGCCCCTCACCTTCAGGAAACGTGATTGCCACCTCCTCTTTGTTTCGTTACTGGTGCTGTGGGAAGGAGGCAAACAGCATCA
This sequence comes from Saccopteryx leptura, assembly GCF_036850995.1. Classification (NCBI taxonomy): domain Eukaryota; kingdom Metazoa; phylum Chordata; class Mammalia; order Chiroptera; family Emballonuridae; genus Saccopteryx; species Saccopteryx leptura. The sequence continues at coordinate 3,519,995 of NC_089514.1, read as the reverse complement.
GCTTTACTACGGAGTGCATGCGAGGAAATAGGAATCTCACTCTAAATAAATCAATTAAAAATGTATAGCTTGGAATAAACATGCACTCACATAATGCTAATGCTTACTGTGCTAAATGTTTCAAGTAATGTTTCCGTAATTAGACATCTGTTTATTTTTTTAAGTGTGCTGAAAAGTGCTCTTTTCAAATAACAGAAAAACCCCAATTTGCCATTAAATTATTAGAGAAACGACATCTCACCTGACATTTTCTATTGTGGGACAGGCTGATATTTGTCTAATGAGCATTACTGATTTGAAGGGTGTACTTATATAACATGCTATCATGAATGTAATTCATGTAACACAGCCATTTAAAAAAAAAAAGATTTACTATGTTTCATTAGAAAGTGATTCAATCTGATTTAAGGAAAAGATACAATGAAATAAGCTTCCTTGGGCTCAGGAAGGGAAAGGGAGCAGTGTGGGCGAGGTATTAAATCAGGGGTCGGGAACCTATGGCTCGCGAGCCAGATGTGGCTCTTTTGATGGCTGCATCTGGCTCGCAGACAAATCTTTAATAAAAAACTAATAACGTTAAAAATATAAAACATTCTCATGTATTACAATGCATTCATTTCCTACCGCTCATGTTCATGGTTGTGGGTGGCAGGAGCCAATCACAGCTGTCCTCCAGGACAACACCAAATTTTTATTGGATAATGCATAACGTACACAGGTCATTGTATGGCTCTCAAGGAATTACATTTTAAAACATGTGGCGTTCGTGGCTCTCTCAGCCAAAAAGGTTCCTGACCCCTATACTAAACAATGATATGGTGAAAAATGATCAGAATAAAATGCGACGACTTAAGTATCCTTCTCAAGTTGTTACTAATTATTTGCTGAGGCAATCTGAGAACTAACTGCACAACAGCATTGCAATTGTAGCCATATGAGTTGGAGTGCACATTGCTGATAAGTTACAGATTGATTTTTTATTTCTGGGGAGTGCAGCAAGGGTCGGTACAGGGTGGGCTCAAACATTATCATTACTTGCTCTAACATTTCGACTCACTTTTTAAGCTTAAACACTCACTCAAACCATTTTAATTATCAGCAGACAAAAAATCCAACTCAGCTAATTATGCAAGGGTTTGAGCTCCCATGTGCAGTGCGAAGCGGGTTTATTTCATCGCAAATACGCGCTTCTGCCTCTTAGTTATGAAATTCCCGAGGAGAACAGAAGGAAATAACTCCCTGCTATGGAGAGGCCTGAGAAAAAGTGGATTCAACTGAGATTTCCTGCCAGGCTTTGAGTGTTCAGACTTGACAGAGCAGGCGAGAAAAACCACTCTCAGAGAACAGTGTCCACGGGGGACACAGTGTCACAGGGTCTCTGAGAAATAGCAAGGCTTTGCTTCGGACTCTGATGTGCTTGGCTGCAGAAGGAATCAACACAGAACAAACCTTCTCCTGAATTTTGAGTTTCTGGCCCCTTGCACTTTACCTAATAAGTCAGTACACGCCTTCCGTGCAGGTGTGGACAGGTGAGAGAGAAATGTCAAGTGTGTGGTGGTGGTGGGGGGGACCTGGGCTTTCTCCTCCTCCTAAGCCCCCTCCCCGCCCCTCAGGGACTCCCAGCCCTGGTGCTGCCTCGGGCCAGTTACACATCACTTAGACAGGAAGGGAAGAACATTGTCACCTTCTGTCCAGCTGTCCCACCCTGTTGAACGCTGTTGTTGTCTGTGTAAAACCAACCAAACAAACAAACTGGGAGAGCTCAGCCAAGGAGCAGGCTTGGAATCCCGTCTTCTGTGCTCGATTCCCAACTCCTTAGAAATAACGAGAGGTCGCCCAAACAACCACGGATAAGTAAGTAGATGAGTAGTGTATAAATACCCCTCCACAGGCCCTGGCCGGTTGGCTCAGCGGTAGAGCATCGGCCTGGCGTGTGGGGGACCTGGGTTCGATTCCCGGCCAGGGCACATAGGAGAAGCGCCCATTTGCTTCTCCACCCCCCCTCCTTCCTCTCTGTCTCTTTCTTCCCCTCCTGCAGCCAAGGCTCCATTGGAGCGGAGATGGCCCGGGCACTGGGGATGGCTCCTTGGCCTCTGCCCCAGGCGCTAGAGTGGCTCTGGTCGCTGCAGAGCAACGTCCCGGAGGGGCAGAGCATCGCCCCCTGGTGGGCAGAGCATTGCCCCTGGTGGGCGTGCCGGGTGGATCCCGGTCGGGCGCATGTGGGAGTCTGTCTGACTGTCTCTCCCCGTTTCCAGCTTCAGAAAAATGCAAAAAAAAAAAAAAAAAAAAAAATACTCCTCCATAGCAGTTGTAATCCTTTCCCAACAATTTCATGACATGATAAACAGCTTTGTGCATCTTGGTGTAGCTGTCCAGAGGGAGACTTACCAGAGGCGTATTTTGATTTGATCAAATATCTATCCCGTGTGAGTGGGGGGCAGGGGCGAAAGTGGGGAAGCCTTGCATTGTTTGTATTAGTGGGTGTTGGGCTCTGTTAGGAGGATGAAGTTAGTGACCGCCAGGGTGTTTTTTATAATGAAGATGACGTGTTCAGCAATCCCAAAAGTGTTGTGGCCGGCAAGCACTTTGCTTCTGTTTTCCTCCTTCTTACTGACTTTATTGAGGTGAGGCTGGTTCAAAAAACTATATAGGTATCAGGTGTACAAGTCTATACTACATCCTCTGTACACTGTGCTGTGTGGTCCCCATCCCCAAGTCAGGTCTCCCTGCATCACCATCCATCCCTCCTCTTGACCCTCCTCTACCTCCCCCAACCTTTCCCGCTCGTAGTCACCACACTGCTGTGTGTCTATGAGTCACTGTTAATTTTTTTTTTTTTTTTAACTCAACCATAAAAAAGAAAGAAATCATCTTTCCCTTTACAACAGCATGGATGGACCCGGAAACCATTACCACGGATGGACTGCCCTAAGGACTCTAGGATTACACTTAATATGTGAAATCTAGGCCCTGGCTGGTTGGCTCAGCGGTAGAGCGTCGGCCTGGCATGTGGGGGACCCGGGTTCGATTCCCGGCCAGGGCACATAGAAAGAAGCGCCCATTTGCTTCTCCACCCCCCCTCCTTCCTCTCTTTCTCTCTCTTCCCCTCCCGCAGCCAAGGCTCCATTGGAGCAAAGATGGCCCGGGCGCTGGGGATGGCTCCTTGGCCTCTGCCCCAGGCGCTAGACTGGCTCTGGTCGCGGCAGAGCGACGCCCCGGAGGGGCAAAGCATCGCCCCTTGGTGGGCAGAGCGTCGCCCCTGGTGGGCGTGCCAGGTGGATCCCGGTCGGGTGCATGCGGGAATCTGTCTGACTGTCTCTCCCTGTTTCCAGCTTCAGAAAAATACAAAAAAAAATATATGTGAAATCTAATAAATGAAATAAAGAAAATAGAAACAGACTCAGAGAGAGAGAGAGAGAGAGAGAGAAAGAGAGAGAGAGAGAACAAACTGAACACTGTCAGACGGGATGGGTGAAACAGGTGAAGGGATTCAGCAAAAAAACAAACAAACAAACAAACAAACAAAATACACTGTTTTTTCTTTTTTTAAAGAACACTTCTTCTGGGGTCTCTAACACACCCCTGGAACTGAGCAGTGGGCTGAGGCCAGCTGCTGCCTCAGTTGGCTGTCCTTCAGCCAATCGAGGAACAGGCCGGTGCTCTAATAACATGGCGCAGGAGTTTAAACCCGTGAGTGCCTGTCCTTGGTGGGGCCGCCTTCCATTCCCCAGGAAACAATTAGTCACTATCAGTCAACTGAGAGTGAAATGCAGCGATAGAGAGAGACAAGACGTGGGTCCCGGGGATGCCTGTGCGGGGCTCGAGCCGAGGGACCCAGGAGACGCGGGTTGGAGTCGAAAAAGCCACGTCAGCATCCTTTCTGACATATTCAATAATACCAAGCCTAAAAAAGATGCATTTAAACGATGCTGTCATTTGCAAGTTTATGGCTTGCCCTTCACTTTTATTGAGGAGATGAGAAAATAAATGGCTTTCTCGGAAGAACCGAGCACCCGGATTGTCTGTGGACCTTGGAATTTCTGCACTTGGGTCTAGCTCACTCTATCAGACACACCACAGAAGTCATGTTAGCGGGTTTTTGTTGTTGTTGCTTTGCTGCTTGGTTGGTTTATTTGTTTTTAGGTCAAATTGGATTCCAAGCGATAGCATCAGAGACAATACAGGCTGTTTCTGTTGTAAAACACAGCCCACTGCGGGGTTATGGAAGGGAAAGTATAACAGAAGACATTTGAAATGAAATATTCATGGATTGGAGGTTTGCTTTTATAAATTCCTAAAAGCCATGGGGCCCTTCCTGAAAAATGTATGTACACACATAGGGCTTACATAAGCATGTTCAAATAAGATGTTTCACATATTTATAATTTTTAGAAAAGCATACAAAAGAAATAATTATAAAAGAAATAACAGCAACAATAACAAAAAAAAGCCTGCTTGAAAAACCTAACAAAGAATATGTGGAAAATACATGATAAAAACAGGTAAATGTTAAAACAAGAACTACTATAAAAAAAAAAAAGAACACTCACTTGTGTCTGAATGTTTAACAGGAAAATTAAGAAAATAAACTAATTAAATAAACTAATTTATCACAATGAACACTTTAAGAAAATCTATTGAAATCTTACAATAAGATAGTGTTAACCAGAAGAAGAAAGGTGAAAAGTATGAAAACCCATTTTAAAAAAAATGAATCAATGTGATTAAAGTATGCTAGAATAAGAAAATTAATGTCCACCCCCCCAGATTTTGACGGTATATATGTATCAGGTGCTACATAAATAGGTCACATGTATTAACACATTTATTCTTCATTAAAGAACTTTGAGGAAGATAAAAAAAAAATATTGAGGCATGGGGAAGTCTCACGCTAGAAATAGAGTTACCTGGGATGTCACTGCAGCTAACTCACACCGCTGCCCAATATGTTATTCAGTATATCATATTCATTTCCTCTGGAGAACTACAATAATTAAAAGTGGAAACAGCACAGGTAATCGCAGGTTGACAGGCAGAAACAAGATCCCCCAAAGAGAGCTGCTCACGCACTATTAAACGTTACCTATAAAGAGGAAGTCTCCCAAACAGATCAGCTGTATTTGAGCAACTTAAGGACAAAATGGTAAGAGCCACCCTTTCAAATAAAAGGCCGACGGTCTCTGGGGCTTCGGTCTCCTACTGGTTTCTTGCTCACTGTTTAGGACAAAGTTCTTGTAAGAATCTACAAAGATCTCAATCATCTCTCACTCATCGGGAGGGAAGAGTGTGATGTGGGGATGGGGAAAAGATGACACCAATTACACCATTAATGTCATTGAGTTAGGGCAGGGGTTGGGAACCTTTTTTGGCTGAGAGAGCCATGAACGCCACATATTTTTATTTTTTATTTATTTTTTTTGTATTTTTCTGAAGCTGGAAATGGGGAGAGACAGTCAGACAGACTACCGCATGCTCCCGACCGGGATCCACCCGGCACGCCCACCAGGGGCAACGCTCTGCCCACCAGGGGGCGATGCTCTGCCCCTCCGGGGCGTCGCTCTGCTGCGACCAGAGCCACTCTAGCGCCTGGGGCAGAGGCCAAGGAGCCATCCCCAGCGCCCGGGCCATCTTTGCTCCAATGGAACCTTGGCTGCGGGAGGGGAAGAGAGAGACAGAGAGGAAGGAGGGGTGGGTGGAGAAGCAAATGGGTGCTTCTCCTATGTGCCCTGGTCGGGAATCGAACCCGGGTCCCCTGCACGCCAGGCCGACGCTCTACCGCTGAGCCAACCGGCCAGGGCCAACGCCACATATTTTAAAATGTAATTCCGTGAGAGCCATAGAATGACCCGTGTATGTTATGCATTATCCAATAAAAATGTGGTGTTGTCCTGGAGGACAGCTGTGATTGGCTCCAGCCACCCACCATCATGAACATGAGTGGTAGGAAATGAATGGATTGTAGTACATGAGAATGTTTTATATTTTTAACGTTATTAATTTTTTTTATTAAAGATTTGTCTGCGAGCCAGATGCAGCCATCAAAAGAGCCACATCTGGCTCACGAGTCATAGGTTCCCGACCCCTGAGTTAGGGAGTGTGAGTCACGTTGTCTTAGACAATCTGGAAACGGAGATCAAGGGTGTGGGCAATCCATTAGTTAGGCCTGTGAATGGAACCACCCTAAACCTCTGACCTCCAGCTGCCTCTCATTGACCCGTCTAATCCAGATGGCCCAATGGTCCCTGGCCTGTCGCTGGCCAGCAGACGTTCTGTTTGGAGGCTCTGGCAAGGGCCCTGATCATGAATCACGGTATAGGCCCTTAGGATTTTGAAGCAAATACCTGCCGTATTTTCAGAAAATGACCTTCCCTTAAAGAAAATAGTGTTGGCCTGCTACTGATCCTTAGCTGAGACGACATGCTTAACCATGGGCCAGCACCTTATCAAGTGACCCGAGCTGCCCGACAACGCACACTAGGTATCGGCTGACCCACCCAGCCAAGGTGATGGAGCTTCTATGGCATCCATCATCACAGGAGCACCCCCGTGCTCTGGCTGGGATGGAGACTTCCTTCGGAGAGGGGTGTGCCCTCCTTGCTCTGTGGGCTGGTGGAATGCTCTCTCTACGGCCCAGGATAGCTCACCCAGCGTCACTGCTGGTCAGGGAGCACACCGCACAGTGAGGAACGCAGCCCAGAGTCCGGGGGTGCAGCTCGCTGGTCTTACCCAGGCCCCGTCATCTTGCAGCGGCTACTGTGACACAGGACGGTGGCGTTCATTGCAATTTGGAGATTCAGTTATAGGGCCGGCTGGGTGGCAACAAACACCATGCCAGGCTCTATCTAGGTTCTCCAGAAGGTTGTTTTGGCTCCAAATGTCAGATAAATGGGGCTTCTTCTAGATCTCCAGGATCCCCAGGTTCTGGAACCCAAGAGGGGACGTGAGAGCGACACCAGCCACTACGTCCTTCAGTGACCCGCTCTCAAAGTGTTTGTCTGCTGTCCCTGTGACCGGACCCTCTGCTGGTCGGAAAGTCACTCCTCCAAAGGAAGGATCACTTCCACCAGGAGACACAACAACTCTATTGAGCTGGAAGCACAAAGCAAAACTACTCTGAGGATGATTGTTACTAGTGCTCAGATCACAATTGTTAATGCTCTCTCTCTCTCTGTCTGTGCCACTAGCAGGATGCTTAGTCTATGTTACAAAGCACTAATGAAGACACCTGATCTAACACCGCTGGTGAGTCCTCCTAGGGAATTATGACACTCGAGGGGGGGGGGGTTAAAAACCCCCTTGTGATGGTTCATGTTGTGTCATCGTAATTAGGTTGTAGCACCCAATATTTTGGTCAACCACGAATTCACTAATTTAGATCTTGCTGTAAAGCTACGTTGTAGTTGTGGCGAACACTATAATCAATTGACATTTAATTGGTAAAAGGTTCGATGATGATTTTTTTTTAAATTGAATTATCCATCATTTAACTAACCACCACTATTGACAATGTATGAGTAGGTTTCAAAATAAATGCAGCGAACATTTAGAAAGCGTAAAGTTCTCATTCAGCAGAATTGAAACTTTATGTAAAATTCTAATATCCCGATCATGATCTCATTGCATAAATTTACCATGTAATTATGGAGACGGGATTTGGAGAGCATCCCTTCGCTTTGGCGGGGAGAAGCGAACAGGAGCGGAGGGGGGTGCTTCCTGTAGGATCACGGGGTCATAAGTGCTGAATCTGTTCTTCCTTTTCTTCTTCCCTTTACTTATCTTTTGGACTCAGAAGAGGAGGAGCGCCCTGTTTATGTACAAAAAGCAGTTAGCAAAAAAAAAAATGTATTTTGTTTCTGTTGGTATAGGTCTTAAAACCTTATACACTATCTTGTTTCAATTAATTAATTCTCACTCTACAAAAAGAGTTAGACTCTAGAAAGCTTTTGCGGGGAGGGGGGAAGGGAGTGATGGTAAGATTAATTAGAAAAAGGAGGTTTTTGTAAGCAACTGCTTGAACAGTAGCCATGGCTACGTAGGGCGTGGCCCCGCCCAGGACGGTATTTGGCCTCACCCCTGCTTGGTGCTGAAGCAGTCCCAAGCCCCCTGGCGTATTTAGAATTCATGGGATTTTTGTTTCTGGGAATTCAGTTCTGATTATTGCCCAGCAGCCTAGAAACTAGTTCTTAAAATGTGAATGGCTTTGTCACTTGCCGAAATCAGTGTGTGCCTCGAGGGGGACATCGCGCTCACGTCGCTCTGTGCTTGGGTCTCCTATTTTGAGAGTCTTTCCGCCATTCAGCCTCTAATGGTTGTGCCACCAACCGCCCAAGTTCCCATTATTTTAATAGAAGTTTTAGATCTTTGGGCAACTGGTGAAATGCTTGGTCTGAGTATTTTCTTCCTAAGTGGGTTCTTTTTTTTGCAGTCTAAGAAACCGAGAGTCACATGGCGCACTCAGAAGAGGACCGCTTTTCCCTGAATCGTCTTTTCAATGATCACACACACACACACACACACACACACACACACACACGCGCGCGCGCGCACAAACACACACATATCAATCGAGATGCGCAGTAGCTCCGACTTACCCGGATGTGTTTGACTTTTATTATCATTGTGATATTTTTAGCGATCTCTATAGAAATTGAGCAGATGGCTCCATGTTCTAATGAAAGAACAATGATCATTAAATGGGTAATGATCTACAGCGTGTGTGTGTGAGAGAGAGAGAGAGAGAAACAAAAAAAATAGCATTCCTTTTAGAGGCTCAAGAAGACATTTCTTCCCCATAGAGGTTATAACTCTGTGTGTGGCTTTACACTTCTTTTGAAAAAAAAAAAAAAAAAAGGCGGAAAAGTGCCAATGCCAATGAAAAAGACCTGCGTGTAACGTTACTCGCACGGTGGGTTTGTTCCCAGGCACGTTCGCCTCCCTCACCCACCTCCACACCCTGGTGACACCGTCCCTCCAGGTGACCTTCTGGAGAGGCATGGAAGCAGACCGCAGAAAGTGTGGTAAAGCCTCACAGCCCGAGACAAGGTATAGAAGCAGCCCAGGGGGAAGCGACGAAGCCTCTGAGAGGTTGCTGGCTGGGGTTCCGTCCGAGTCAAGTCTTGAAGGAATTTGGAGGCAGCGGGGTTGGAGAAACCAGTGTGTGAACATTCTACCAGCTCATGTTCAGCAACGGCAACGGACTGGTGTTGTTCTCGGAGCAGAAATCACAGTGCTTTTTAGCAGAAGAGGGGATTGAGGGAAGAGAGGAGGATGATGCTAGAGATGTATTAGGTCTACTGGAAAGTTCTGTCCATTTTTGGAATAAAAACAAAATACAAATTTTTCTTACCGTCAATAAACTTTATTAAATAAATATAATTGCCATTATTAGTAATGATTTCTTGCCAGCGTGAGGGCAATTTGTATATCCCATTTTTGAAAAATGTTTTATCTTTTGATGAGAAAAATTGAACCGGTTGCTTGTTTGATATCTTCTTCATTTTTGAATTTTTTTGCCCTTCAAAAAATTTTGTAAGGACAAAAACAAGTGATAGTCGGAGGGTGCTAAGTCCGGGGAATATGGTGGATGCGACAGACATGCTTCTGTAGCATTTCTTCCTTGTTGAAATTGGTAAAAATTACGGTGGCGTAAATGAACTTGATCAGTAGCCGTGGGTACACTACCGCTTCACACAGAAAACTAACGTGAATCAACTTTGTTTTAGTGAATTTGCTACGTCAGTATGTATACATTAAGTGATAAAAATAGAGAGGCACACATGCGCCAAATAAACATGTGCTTACGTGTCGAAACTTGTTGTGACAGGAACGGACAGAACTTTCCGCTAGACCTTATATATAGTCTCCTTCCCTGTGTCTCCCTGGGGTTAGAGACCCCCCTGGCTCCCACACTCATCACACCCACCGTCTCTTGCCTGGTCTGGTCTGGTTACTGCTTCCAGGCCCCTGGGAGACTAGAGCTGCCCTGGCCTCTGCTACAGGCCCGGGAAAGCATCTGCATGATGTCTAAGGACTAGCAGTCAGGACGAAGCAAAGATCGTTTGTGGAGTCTAGAATAAATATGTAGTAGATCAACTCAAGCAAGATTTTTAAGCTCATGCCTTTGGGCACTGTCCAAAGAATTACATAATCTCCAAGGATTACTCATTTCAGCCTCATATTGATCTGAAGGTGTGACGCTCTCTCTCATTTCTCTCCTGGAGACACAGCTCCCGACGTCCATGGCGCCAGGCGTAACGGTCACTCTCCTGTGAACAGACGTCCTTCCTTTTCCACCTCCAGCACACACTGGCCATAGATCTTCGCCCCAATGGAAATACTATCTTGGGTAAGATGCTTTACTTAAAAAGAGCCTGTCTTTTCCTGCTCTCTATGACATCCCACCACGTTGGGAAGTGGCCCCTACAAAGTGGTCCTGACGCAGGAGGGAATTGGACCAGTGGATGCAGAAATGTCACCTTCTCTATGACCCATGGTTCCCCTTATCCTATACCGTCTCCTCTTGGGGGAATTTCTGTACGCCCGATTTTCTTCTCCACTTCTCTTCTTCCATAACCGTGCTGACTTTACGACTCCACTTCTCCCGCTTTCAGAGTTGCCTTAAGCTGGACTTTAAAAGCTCGTTCTTAGAACCACGCTCTGGTTCTTATTATCCCTGTTCTACCTTTCTGGTCTTCAATTTCCCATCCCTTCAGCTCTCTAATTCTTGTACCTTCCACCTCCCAACTGCAGTCATATTTCAGAGCGCAGCGGGAAGTCCGGGCACCCACTCCGCCCCACTCACGACGTTCCCACTTCCGTTCCTCCACAGGTGGCACGATCGGATGTCCTCACCGCTTCCCATGACTTTACGACAGGTGCCTTTACAACCTGAACTTTCCCAACAGCTGAACTGTCTGGGGAGAGGCGGGAATCACCACACCGGCCGTGGCAACGGCGCATTCCTGACTCCCGATCTGACTCCGGCATACTTCTCCTTAAAACGGCTCTGCGTTGTAGATGCAGACTTCTAGCCCACATGGCCCAATATTCATTTTGGCTCAAGTGTCCCTACCCACTCTCATCTTTTCCAAAGCGACGGAGACTAAGAAGGAATGCATCTGGTAAACTGTCTTACCTGTACTTGCTCCTAATCACCACCTTGAAGAAAAAAAAAAAAAAAAAAAAGGAAGAGACAAAAGCCAATTGATATTGTTTTTCTGCCTGGTGATGGAGGGTTAGATAACAGCTGGTCCTGCTGTTCTGAGGAGATAAGATAGCCAGACAACAGCGCCGAGCTGAGCTGGAGAATTCGGACCCTGGGCTCCACCAAACAGCGAGGGTGTGTGTCAGAAGTACGCCCTGGTTTACCTAATTTATATGTTAAAGAGGCCAGTGGGCAATATTGTTAAGAGGTCTGGGTGACGGGTAAGGCCCCTTGTTGTCCTGGAGCTGTTCAATGCTTTGTGTAACTCAGGAGGGGTTTTTTATTTCCCCTGTACGTTGCACAATAAGCCATTGTTCCTCTCAGATTTGCTGGATTCTGAATATCCAAGTGGGAGAGTAATAAGGAACATTAGGTCGTGTATACTCCCTTCAGTGTCCATTTTATCCTTTCCAGAAAGGAGAAATTGCTATCGGGTGTTACAGTAAATGATCCCTTACTGTGATCAAGGTGAAGTGGAAACAGCTACATTCACCGAGTGAGTACGTTTTAGGGTTTCAGGGTATTTTCATCATCATCATAAAAAAAAAAATGCAATCCTATTTGGTAGAAAGGGTAGGTCAAGCTTATTTATTTAAATTGAGTTTAGAATGCCAAAGCATCACATCCAAATGTTTCATCCACTTTCGGGCTATTTTTTTTATCCCTGCTGAGCGAGTCCTCGTGGGACTTCTGTTGTTTGGCACAAAGAATCGCTGACCGGTTGGAGTAGGCTCGTTTTTGCTGCGTAAGTTGATACATTTCTGCAATTCTACATTTTATCCGATGCTGTCCCATGGTCTCTCGCAAAGATTGCTTGGGTTTTATGCTAAGATCAGGGAAATCAGTCACAGTAAATAGTTAAAAAGTAAGTGGAGTGATTAATTGGACAATGGACGGCGAATGTATCTTCTGGCGAATTCGGTAACCATGAAGATAGAATTTGGAACCGGCGGTGTTCAACTCGGCAGCTGAAACCGCAGCTGGGTCTCCGTCAAGGTGCAGGGGACACAGGGCAGAACAGTTTCTCCTAAAAGTAATTTAGTGCAGAATATAGTTCTTTCTTGATTTCTTTTTTTATGTTACTGTTATATTCTTCTAGAAAATTTTGTGTAAACCAGGACGGGATAAGGATGTAACAAGTATTTTGAGAAGTGAGAAATTATGGACTTGCTCTTTTCATGGAAAAGATGAGTCAATTTATTACCTTATGAAGTTTTTCCACATGGAAGAGTCTGAATGTATCTGTAGTTGCTTTTCATCAGTTATTTGATACACTTGAACTTCAGCTAAAATTTCTAAAGGGGGATTGAGATAGGAAAATAATTTGGTCGAGCAATTTGGCATTAATTCCTGGGTATGTATTGTGTATCTTTAGTGTGTGGGAAATGATTCTACATGAAATGGACAATTACTAGGGATAAATTCACAGTGCTTTTCACCTGAAAAAGTGCTCTTCTAATTATTTCTATTTATAAAACAGTAATAACATGTTGAGAGATGGAATAATTCTCTCCTTGAACACTCATGTTTCCCACACAGTAAACATCTGCTTTCTAACTCTCGTTTATAAACTCAGATCTGTTAAACAGTACAATGCCTTATACAGATAAAAGTTGGAGAAGAATTACAGTGAGGGTGGCGGATTAATCGTGAGAAGCCCAGAAAGTGGGAGCAGCCTCAGTAAACCACTTCCAGACCACCACGGAGCCACCCTGTGCTGGTAGGGGGCATTAACTGTTTTGGGGTTAATACTCTCAAACGCACTTTAAACCTATTATCCCGTGTTTCATCTTCTTTTTTTTTTTTTTTGTATTTTTCTGAAGCTGGAAACGGGGAGAGACAGTCAGACTCCCGCATGCGCCCGACCGGGATCCACCCGGCATGCCCACCAGAGGGCGATGCTGTGCCCATCTGGGGCATCGCTCTGTTGTGACCAGAGCCACTCTAGTGCCTGGGGCAGAGGCCAAGGAGCCATCCCCAGCGCATGGGCCATCTTTTGCTCCAATGGAGCCTTGGCTGTGGGAAGGGAAGAGAGAGACAGAGAGGAAGGAGAGGGGGAGGGGTGGAGAAGCAGATGGGCGCGTCTCCTGTGTGCCCTGGCCGGGAATCGAACCTGGGACTTCCGCATGCCAGGCCGATGCTCCACCACCGAGCCAACCCGCCAGGGCCCCGTGTTTCATCTTTAAAAGAAAAATAAAGGCAGGTACCATTATCTCCATTTCACAAACGACGAAACAGTGTCCTGAGACACGCAGCCACTTGGACAAGGTGCTAACCCAGATTTTCAGAGCGCAAAGCATATCCCGGGAAAAGGAAATGAAACCTGCAAACCCGTTACTTTGGTAGAGTCAAGAGTCAGAGAGGAAGCCCTGGCCAGTTGGCTCAGCAGTAGAGCGTTGGTTCGGCATGTGGAAGTCTCTGGTTCAATTCACAGTCCGGGCACACAGGAGAAGTGCCCATCTGCTTTTCCACCCTTCCTCTTCTCCTTCCTCTCTCTCTCTCTCTGTGTCTCTCTCTCTTTCTCTCTCTCTACCACTCCTGCAGCCAAGGCTCCATTGGAGCAAAGTTGGCCCCGGCGCTGAAGATGGCTCCGTGGCCTCTGCCTCAGGCACTAGAATGGCTTCAGTTGCAACAGAGCAGCGCCCCAGATGGGCAGAGCGTCGCCCCCTGGTGGGCATGCCGGGTGGATCCCGGTCGGGCGCATGCGGGAGTCTGTCTGACTGCCTCCCTGCTTCTCACTTCAGAAAAATACAAAAAAATAAAAAATAAAAGAATCAGAGAGGAGGCTGGTGAGCATAGGAAGGTGCAAGGGCTGGGGTCAGGCAGCAGGGAGGTTGACCAAGTTCTCGCACTTTCAGGTTTTTGTAAGCCATGTGTTAGAATTTGGATTTTACTGTAAGGATAACTTCAGAAGCCAATGGAAAGATTTAAGTAAAAATAAAAATCGATCTCTCCGTTTCGTATTTTGAAAGACTAGTGCTTCGTGTGGCCAGGTGTGAAGGTAGGCTCCCCGTGAGGAAGTACGTGAGGCTACAATCTGTAGCTTCTGAAGCAACAACAGCGACAGCAGGAGAGAAGGATATATTTGCTGTAGCATCCGTAAGACCTGCTTAGAAACCGAGCCTGGTGGCTGAGGGATTCAGAGACAAATCCTAGGTTTGACGGCATCAGTCGGCGAATGGTACCATTTGATGAGAGATACGTTCTGGATACATTAATTTGTATATGCAGAAGTAAAGAAAATCAGCAATTTATTGCACCTATGAGAAAAGCTTCTTAAAGGAGATAGCAATGTTAGAGGTATGAATTTGGGAACTATTAGCAAATGCATTTGAATTTACCTAGAGAGGGAACAGGCAAATCCAGAAAGCAAGGACTTCTAAAGGCTCCCTTCAGAGTTAGAGGCTGCAGTCCTTGGTCAGCCGGTGTAGCTGCCCAAGTTTTCCGCAATCAAGAGAAACAACATGCAACGCGCCTGTTTCGCTTCATGGTAGCATGTGAGAAGGTGGAAGAGGATACTCCTGTAGATGTCTAGTAACGTTACAGCCACGCTCCAGGGACTTCTGGACACCGATTGTACGATGGTGCTCAGGGGACAAACTGGGTCAGGACTGCAAGGCAGAACCCGTATGTTGAAGTTCAGGAGGCTGAGAACACGGCAGTGGAGACATTAGGTCATGAAGCTCAAAGGGTTAGAAGTGGAAGCTGGTCATGCCTGGTTGAAGTTTGAGGTTCAAATGACAAATTCTGTTTCTTTCTGCTTATGTACTGCACACATCTCTAATATATACTATTATATATGTACATTGATATAGTATATGTACTATTTGCTATATGTATATATTTATATAGGATATGGTAATATATACATATGTGGTGCCTTATTTTCACACGAAACAGGATAGGGTATCTAACTTAAGATACCTAGTTTACATGTGTTTGTTTAATTTTGTAGTCAGAGAATGTTATTCCTGTCTCATTATCACCATAAATCTAGACAATCTAAGGTTTAAAAGCTAGAGGATCTGGGGTTAAATTATTCATAGTCAAGTCCACCAGGGAAACGGGGTGATACAAATTAGCACAATCATTTGGACTTTGTAGACTCTTAAGTGTTGTTCTCGACCTTGGGTGGTCCATTCCCAACACACAGAGCCACAGTTTCCGGAGCCTGGCCCAAGCTGAGCCTGACTCTCTGAGTGGCTTTCTCAACGTTTCTGTACGTTTCAGAATGGATAGTACTCAGAAACAGCGCTATCTTCTCGCTTTCTCAGTTGCACTTTGTGGGACCCTAGTTCAGAGTGATTGGGGAGCTCCTGAGGAGCCAGGAACCACCCTTCCCGGGAAGGCCAGCCTGTGGCATGGGGACTTCCATTTTCTTTCCAAAGAACATCAATCCTTTCTTGTGTAGTTGAGATTTCTTCTTTTATGACCATCATCTTCCACACACGAATATCAAAGATGGTGCCCTTTACAACTTGATTTTTCAGGAAGTAATCTTTATTGAACTTATGAGGGCCACATTGGTTAATACCAGTTACACAGGGGTCAGGCACACAATTTCTTTAAAAATTTATTTATTAATTTTAGAGGAGACAGAGAGAGAGAGAGAGAGAGAGAGAGAAGGGGGAGGAGCAGGAAACATCAACTCCCACATGTGCCTTGACCAGGTAAACCCAGGGTTTTAAGTCTTTTTTATTTATTTATTCATTTTTTAGAGGAGAGAGAGAGAGAGAGAGAGAGAGAGAGAAGGGGGAGGAGCAGGAAGCATCAACTCCCATACGTGCCTTGACCAGGCAAGCCCAGGGTTTTGAACCAGTGACCTCAGCATTCCAGGTTGATGCTTTATCCACTGCACCACTGCAGGTCAGGCAAGCCCAGGGTTTTGAACCGGCGACCTCAGTGTTCCAGGTTGACGCTTTATCCACTGCACCACCACAGGTCAGGCCCAGGCACACAATTTTATCGAACATCTGTATACTGCATTGTGTGAACACCCCTCCCCTGAGTCAAGTCAGCCCCCCTGTCACCTCTGTCCCCCTCTCCTTTCCTCCATGTCCCCCTCTTCCCTTCCCCCCCCCCCATCACCACACTGTTGGTTGGTGTCTATGAGGCTTTTGTTTTTCTTTGCTCAATTCCTTCACCTTTTTCACCCCGCCCCGAATCTTAAACCAGACCATGACTATTACAAATTACTGGAGAATAAACATTTTTGCTATTTCCATGTACAAGGTTTTTTGTTTTTTTGTTTTCTTTTTTCTTTACAAAGTACTGTGTATCATTGAGCCAAAGTCAATGAAAAGAAAGCTAATCTGTTTTTTGCAATGAATTATTATTTAAGCCTATCCTTTCCTGAGATTTGCTGGCACCCAAATTGGTGGAAGTGACCCAGTCTGAACGTTGAGTGCCCTCTCTAAGATTCGGTATCTGACCTCCCCCTGACCATTAAGTTGATGACTCAACAGAAGGCCAGTTACGGTTTTGAGAAAATTGCGAATAGATTAGTCTCTTAGCAGTCGTTCCACAGGCCTGCGAAAGGTCTCCAGCCGGGGACCAAGCTGAAGCCGACGTGGTATAAATCTCTGACATCCACACGCCTAAATCAAATACGGGCACTACCCCGTGCTAAAAATAACGGAGATGGATGACTCAGAACGTATCACGCCATCCGGACGTGCTAATGGAGTCGACTCTGCCCGCTCTGCGGGAGAACGGTGTCCTGGAAACAGCACGACAGGAGACAAGATGCTTGAGGACCAGGGACACGGGCCAGTGGAAGGAACTCTGAGAGAGAAACAGAGAGGTCCCTGGGAGAACGTCGTTCTCAAAGATCCAGGCAGGAACCCTTTGCTGGGAGTATTTATTTGTTCATGGGAACGGGCCACCTCAGAAGAAGGGAGATGAGGGGGCTGGCATCCTGATCTCTAGGGCTGGTAGGGCTGGATCAGAAGCAACGAGTCATATAGACCAGTGGTCCCCAACCCCCTGGGCCATGGACCGGTATTGGTCCGTGGGCCATTTGGTACCAGTCCGCAGAGAAAGAATAAATAAAATAACTTACATTATTTCAGTTTTACTTATATTTAAGTCTGGACGATGTTCTATTTTTAAAAAAATGACCAGATTCCCTCTGTTACATCCGTCTAAGACTCACTCTTGACACGCTTGTCTCGGTCACGTGATACATTTATCCGTCCCACCCTAAAGGCCGGTCCGCGAAAAAAATATTTTCTGACATTAAACCGGTCCGTGGCCCAAAAAAGGTTGGGGACCACTGATTTAGACAACGGGCTAGAAAAGGCTTCAGTTGGGTGCACCGTGTGCAGAAGTATGTGCCTCTCCCTGTCCCGGGAAAGACAAGATATACTGGGTCATTTCTCAACTCAACTCAGAGTTCCTGCTTATGTGCGAGAACATTCAGACATGTGTCCCTGGACGGGCTTTGATCTGTCAGCTTCCCAAGTGATCCCGGTAATTTTGGAGCTAGATTTCCACTGACTTTGTCAACAGATATAGGACAGTGCGCAGAGAGAATTCTTTAAAAATAAAAATACATGCAATGAAAGAGGCTTCTTTAGATAACTCCTTTTTTTTTATCCTCCATCCTCTCCACGAGGACCCACCGACCTCCGCCCGGTCGTCGAACCGACAACAGGATGGGACCCCACCATGACTCTGATCTTAGAAGTGTTGGTTAATTTATGGGCGTGAGAATGAGCCCTGAGAGAGGAGAGAGGAATACAAAGCAATAAAGCCCCTTCTTGGAGACATCTGGGGACTCCCCTTATTTAAGTCACCAACGCTGAGGGAAAAGAATCGTCCAAGGAGTCTGGACATGAACAGTGTGAGGGAAAGGACTGACCGACGGGGACCTGAGCCAAAGACCTCAGCGAGGGCGGGACGCAGAACCACTCGGGTGTCGAGCGGGGTCAGATCCCGCAGAAAGGGCGAGCAGCCCGCGAGCGTCGCGGAAGCCGACGCGTCTGGCAATTAGGAGGTCGCCGATGACATTTAATCTTGCAAGTCACCGCATGAGTCGGCTAATGAAGACAAAGCTTCCTGGCGCCTCCAGAGTGTCGTAATATCAGCCTTACGGTGAGTGATATTACCCACGGGGCAACGCTTAATGATGAGTAGGGTTGTGATGAAATGGCCGTAGAACACCAGTGGGAATGTTCCTGGTAACCCCTTAAATACCAACAGCAAGATTAATACTCCGGGACAGACATGCAAGGCATAGAGATGGCTTGCCACTCGTATCACTGACAAGTTTCACGTCCCCCTGGGGAGCTTACTGATGTGGAATGAAGTGCATTTTTTCAAGTAGGGTTTAGTTCTGCTTTATAAGGAATAAGAAACTATGAAAGAGGGCTTACCCATGAAGGAAAAGAGAAGGTGTGTTCTGATTCGCCTATGTTGTGACTCCTCCGTACTTACTAAGGTTACTCCGTCTCTAACTTGGAACACCTTTTTCTTTTTTTTTAGTTTTTTTTTAATTTTTGTTTTTATTTTATTAATTTTAGAAAGAACAGAGAGAGAGAGAGAGAGAGAGAGAGAGGGAAGAGAGAGAGAGAGAAGGGGGGGAGGAGCAGGAAGCATCAACTCCATATGTGCCTTGACCAGGCAAGCCCAGGGTTTCAAACCGGCAACCTCAGCATTTCCAGGTCGATGCTTCATCCACTGCGCCACCACAGGTCAGGCAATTTTTTTTCTTTTTAGTTTTTTTTTTTTTTTTAAATTGGAACACCTTTTTTTTTAAAAAAAAAAAACCAAAACTACCATCAGAATTGTCAGGTGATGAACATCCTTTTAAAAAGGTCACATTTTTTTTTATCACCTAAAGAGCTTTATCCTATTATATGGAGTCTCTGTATTGAGAAATTCAATTCTCTGTAGTGAAGTGTATTTGTTCCCCTGTATTGTGAAAGCATATTTTTTCTCCCCCAAATTTATAATAAATGTCTAGATTTCCCAGACGACCTTATATTTACTTTAACACTTTCAAAGAATAACCTTTAAGTGCTAGACCCATAGTATAAATTTTAAATTGTCAGTACTTTATCTCCTTGGTTAAAATGCTTGTACATGTCTATGAGGCATATGTGTATTTGTGTATATATACTTGTATTTTGTGTGTGCGTGTGTGTGTGTGTGTGTGTGTTTAGACAGGGGTTGATAAATATTTTACATAAAGGATACTTAATGAATATTGTCGATGAAGTTGACCACCGTATCTCTCTCAGAATTCTTTTCTCTTGGCCATTAGAGTGAGAAAATGGTCATAGACAATATGTATACAAATGGGTGGAGATATTTTATTTGCAGAACTAGGGGTTGGATGGCACAGAGGTGGTAGTTTGCTGAGCTCTGATAGGTAAGTATGTAGCAGAGCATTCTAGGTGGTCGTTGTTTTCTAGAGTAAGAGTGATTTAAGTATGTGTAAGGAACACTAAAACTTGGAAGCTAGCATGGTATTAAAGCTGAGTAATTTTCAGATTACAGAAATAGTTCAGAAAATAGCAACTTAAATAATCTATAGTCTATGGCCTATAACAACAAAATAAATAGAGACCAGAGAAAGCATTCAAACCCATAATAGAAGTGAGACCAGTGTCTTCAGTTAGAAAAAAAAAATGTAAATGGGCATATTTTTCCGAGGACAGAGAAATGCACTGTGGTTGATTTGGCTTTCAAATCAAAATGATTTTCCTGTATGGAAAAGGGACATTTTAATTGTAAAAGCATAAAGACACACTAATCAAATACCGACAGATAAGAGATTAAGTGGCAAAGTAAGTAAAATAGTAAGAGTAGATGGCAGGGCAAAGCAAAAGAAAGTACGTCCTGACTTGTCTACTAACTGGGGAGCTGTTGTTTACCTTGACCTTCCTTTGAGACCCAGAAAGTCCCCGGAGGTTCCCGCCTGGCCGGGTGGAAGGGATTCTGCCAAAGCGATCCTCCTTCCAAACTGGATGATCTGCGAGTGTCGCCTCACACGGCGAAACAAGGAGGCGTATTTACAAACGTGACTGTTGATCTCGAGAGGGGCGATTATCCTAGATGACCCAGGTGGCCGCTGAATACAGTCTCATGTGTTTTTCTAAGAGGAGAGAGCAAAGGGAGATTTCCCCCGTGCAGACACACCCAGAGGGGAAGGCGGCGTGGAGGCGGGGCAGAAGGCAGTTTGGAGGCACTGGTTTGAAAGGTTAGAGTGAGTGTTGCCGCCCCCTGTGGAGAAGGGAGAAGTGCAGCGGCCACTGGGGAGGGGCGTGGTCCCCAGGGTATGAAGCTCATGGCACCATTATTGTAAACCAGTGACACATGTCTGGGACTAATGCCCGCCAGGACTCCGAGGTAACGCATTTCTTTTGTTTTAAGCCGCGAAAGCTACGGTCATTTGTTGCAGCAGCCACGGGAAAATAATTGGGACAGATGCTCTGAAACCACTGACCCCTAACGGTGGACACAGAGCCGTGCCCGCCCCTCTATCCCTGAGCGCCTTTTCTGAAGCATCATGAGTAGAGTTGGGGTTCTGGTAGGAAAGATATTTCAAAATATTGTGAAATCTATCCTGAGTCAATTCCTCAAAACCAGGTTGGTCTTAGGGCCTGGCTTCAATGTTTGTGTCCTGAGCACAGTCACGTGTGTGTCTGTGTGTGTGTGTGTCTGTGTGTGTTAGTGTGTGTGTGTTTTGCTTCTCTGCTTTGTGCTGCGGGGTCAACATGAGGCTGTGCTGCGTGTAGAGAATAAAATGCAGGCGTTGGACAAAAATGTTCTTGCCAAAGAGCTCACTTCTGTGTCCACGGGCTCTCTAACGAGCATTTCCCCTCATTTATCTGAGAGGAGAAATAGAGACATCCTGTCTGTCCCTTGGGCGTTTTCCTTTCCAGCCAACTAAATCAAATCCTACTCGAACCGCCTCCTCTGCTCTTTCAATTATTTGTGTTGCTTGCTTTACTCTTCTCTCCCTTTTCTTTTTTACCCCATTTGAATGGGAAATTAGCCAGCGAAGATAGCCTGCATTCTCCGCACACGGAGGAGGCATATCGCTTGCCGGATATCCGAGGGGGATTCCTCAGTTTGCTTTGTTTGATCGGTAACGACTCTATTTTATAATAATCATCACCGCACACACCCGGCCAAGATAAACGCTCTTTGAAAAGTCGTGGCCGCAGGTGAAACATGTATTCTGCCGCTTGTTCCGCTCAAAACAGTCCACGTCTCCTTGACGGCCGCGGCCTGTCCGTGAAGTTTTCAGGTTAAACAAAGAACACACACACATCCATTGCCTATTTGAAAGTGACAAATCTCTTCGCTTTCGACAAGAGAAATGGCTGCATTTATCAACCATCGATTTAGGTCCACTTATGAAATTTTAATCTACAATTTAGGGGTTTTTATTTACCACACTTGAGAAGATTTTATTTCTAATTGTATTTATTGGGGTGACCTTGGCTGGCAAAACCATACAGGTGCCAAGATGACTCAACGCAACGTCATCTGTTCTTGAGAATATCTTGGGGAGGGGTTATATTAAAATCATATAATCTTTATTCTGAGTGGCGTCACACCCCGCCTGGCCCTGCTGACCCTGTCGAGGTCCTGCCCTTCCGCCTCCTCTGGCTGTGTGTGTACTCAGTCTGTGAAGAGATCCCTTCGATAGCTGGAAGAGTTCAAGAGAGGGCGCAGCTGGAGTACGACTTAGTCCACAATTACACGATGAGTCTCTGAACAGAAAAAGTAACATGACAAGAAAAAAAAATGACTGTTCACATCTTTTCTGCGTTACCTGGGCGTGACTTGAACCTAGGCTGAATTCAAGATGAACGAGCACCAGCAATAACTAGTTTGGAATATAATAGATCATAAAGGACAGAGATAGCTAACATGAATACAAACTGAATTAAGTTGGTGGACTCTGTATTTCTAGGCATCAAAAATTACTATAATTAAAACTGTGTAGGCCCTGGCCGGTTGGCTCAGCGGTAGAGCGTCGGCCTAGCGTGCGGAGGACCCGGGTTCGATTCCCGGCCAGGGCACACAGGAGAAGCGCCCATTTGCTTCTCCACCCCTCCACCGCGCTTTCCTCTCTGTCTCTCTCTTCCCCTCCCGCAGCCAAGGCTCCATTGGAGCAAAGATGGCCCGGGCGCTGGGGATGGCTCTGTGGCCTCTGCCCCAGGCGCTAGAGTGGCTCTGGATGCAACATGGCGACGCCCAGGATGGGCAGAGCATCGCCCCCTGGTGGGCAGAGCGTCGCCCCTGGTGGGCGTGCCGGGTGGATCCCGGTCGGGCGCATGTGGGAGTCTGTCTGACTGTCTCTCCCTGTTTCCAGCTTCAGAAAAATGAAAAAAAAAGAAAAAAGAAAAAAAAAAAAGAAAAAAAACTGTGTATGGGGCAGGGTGGACTGAAAATTAATGGGACCTACTAAAGCAGTGGTCCCCAACCTTTTTTTGGGCCACGGACCGGTTTAATGTCAGAAAATATTTTCACGGACTGGCCTTTAGGGTGGGATGGATAAATGTATCACGTGACCGAGACAAGCGTCAAGAGTGAGTCTTAGACGGATGTAACAGAGGGAATCTGGTCATTTAAAAAAAATAAAACATTGTTCAGACTTAAATATAAATAAAACAGAAATAATGTAAGTTATTTATTTTTTTCTCTGTGGACCAGTACCAAATGGCCCATGGACCAGTACCTGTCCGCGGCCCAGGGTTTGGGGACCACTGTATTAAAGGACTCAGCGACCGCCCCTCACAGAGAGGATGCAGAATGAGTCAAGGGTCACTTTAATAATGCTTGGCAATTGAGTGTTATTACGAAACCCCCAAAATCTATTTCTATCCTAAAAAATAATTTAAAATAAACAAGTCATTTAAGTATGAAAAACAAGTCACAAAGATTTTTAAAAAATTAAAGAAAACATTATTACATGTGATTAGATAAAACTATCAAGCATTTATAGAAAAAGATGTTTATGTTAATTTTAAAACAAAGGCATAGCCTACAAGAAGTTTCCAGTCATATACTTATCAAAGGAGTGGATCCCAGACTATGTAAATCAAGTCTAGATTCAGGCAAAGGCATACAACAACCTCACAAGTGGCAAAGTAAGTAAAAAAGCAACTCACGGAAGAGGAAACCCAAATCTCCAGGACATGAAAACATGTCAATCGTAATTATAATCAGGTAAATACAAATGCATCTCACACACATTGGGCTGTCAAGCATGTTAAAAGTCTGGTGGTAACTAACGTGTGTGGATCTGATGGAGGAGAGTGGGCCCGCACGGTGCTGGTGGTAATGAAAACTGATTAAAGCGAAGTAGAGAAGAACATCTTGACATCTCCTCAAGCTGAGAGAATAAGCGTAAACAATGAGCAAGGAAGTCATATCCTAGTTCCCAAACTGGTCACCCACACGGCTAATGCGACGAGGAGGCGGGATTTCAGAACACTGTGGTTGAGAATGAGGGGATGTTGACACCATCTTACTTTTCATCTCACAGAACAGCCAAAACAGGACAGCTTTGCACAATGTCACAGTAGGTGGCTTCTTAACTAAGTGACAGTCTTACAAAAAACAATGCAGGTAAATCTCCACAGCTTACAAACCACAGTTTGAAAGAATTACACGATACACTATGTCAGGTTTTAAACAAATGCAGTAAAATATAAAAATATAAGACTAAAGTAAAAAAAAATTTAAATAACTGTTAACTTTAAAGGAAAAAGAAAAAGTAGTGGGTAGGGGAAACAGGGCATTGGCCTTGCATATGATATAGAATTAATTTATTTAAAAATATGCCCTGACTCCTGGCCAGATAGCTCCGTTGGTTAGAGCGTCATCCTGACATGCAAAGGTTCAATCCCCAATCAGGGCACATACAGAAGCAGATCGATATTTCTGTCCCTCTCCCTCTCCTTTCCTCTCTCTTGAAATCAATAAATAAAAAATACTAAAAAAAATTAATAAATAAAAGTGTGTGAAATCCAATAAACAAAATAAGTAAACAAGATAGAAACAGACTCATAGAACAGAGAACAGATTGACCGCTGTCAGAGGGGAAGGGGGTAAGGGGCTGGGTAAAAAAACCACAAAAATAAAAACGACCGATAGATACAGACAACAGAGAGCTGACTACCAGCGGGAAGGGAAGCTGAGGGGAGGGAGAGGAGGGTAAGGGGGACATATGGCCATGGAGGACTTGACTTGGGGTGGCGAACACAGAGGACACTATACAGATGATGTATTTGGGAATTGTACACCAGAAACCTACAAAATTTTGTTACCTGGTGTAATTTCCATACATTGAATAAAACTATACCAAAAAAAAAAAAACCTGAACCAGTTATTTACAAAGTAACAATTACGAAGTCTCGGTAAGGCAGCAGAGGTGGCGATGATACACATACGTTCAACTGGACTTTTCTAAACGAGCGGAAGATTTCAATATTCAGAACGAAGGAGAGAGTAAGAACTGGCGGACTGCCGGATTAGAAAACATTTGAGGATTTCGTTGAGTGGAGAAGAAATATCTTTTTACGGCTAAGGGGGGGGGGCGGTGTGGAGTTCAGGGAGCAGTTTGTTATTCTTGTGTGTTGTTTGTTGCCATACAGGAAATCGTCAAGTATGTTTGGATCCTGACGCGACTGAGCCAAGAGAGAGAGAGAGAGAGGGGGGGGGGGGGAGGGAGAGGGAGAGGGAGAGGGAGAGGGAGAGGGAGAGGGAGAGGGAGAGGGAGGGAGAGAGAGAGATGTTGAAATTGTCAGGGAGGTCGGTGAGTCCCCTAGCCAGGCTGGGGGAAGGTGGGAACCCTATGGATGACGGAGAAGGGGGCTGCTGGTTCCAGAGTGAAGGAGCTTCATCTCTTCCGGGTCCTCTGAAAGCTCTAAACGAACAGAGGATACAGAGCCACATACGGTCTGCAGACACAGCAGCCGGAAGAGGAGGGAGATCCTGACATTGTTCCTGATTTTGTAGACAGCATGTCGAGCCTGCCTTCCAAAGACAGCCGAGCGGGGCGGTTGTGTTAGAGTATCCAGTCGTCGTTGAAGATGGGGGGAGAAGACACTAGGAAGGTGTTGCAGGGCCACAGTGAGTGCAGACATGAGGTTGGAATCCTAAGTTTAGAATGCTAACATCATCGTATTATTCACTTAATGACTTCTTTTCCCCCTGACGGTAATAGACACACTGGCAAGAACGAGGCTTAGGAGTGAAAGCGTGTATCAACTTTTTTACAGTGTTTCTATCTTCACCGCGAAGTGTGTGTGTGGATGCTCCTTTGCTGGGAATGTTTTCCTTTATTTTTTTTTAAACTGTGTTCTTTATTTAAAATAATATATGCACTTCCTTTGTAATTCTATTTTAATGTCTGAATTTTCTAATGTCCTGAGTATCCTCCCCTGCTTGAATTCATTTGTTTATTCACACGCCTAATTTGTTTAACACAATATGCCTCTTTATCCTTCTGAAATTGTGGGTATTTGAATCTTATGGACTTAGATGTTAGACTAATTAATTTGATTTTTGCATCGGTACTACTTTAGTGAGTGATAATCCTCAATTACGGTGGATTAAGCGAGTGGAGAGTCTGGGTGAGCAGCATGCGTCCCTATGTCTACTGTTGCCTTTTTGAGTAAAAGTTACAGGGAGATTTCCCTGGTCTTGCAGAAGGGGTGCGTCTCAGCAGGTGGTAGCAGCTGAGCAAACAAACTCTTCTTGTCTAAGAAAACAGCAGTGTCGGCCCTGGCCGGTTGGCTCAGCGGTAGAGCGTCGGCCTGGCGTGCGGGGGGACCCGGGTTCGATTCCTGGCCAGGGCACATAGGAGAAGCGCCCATTTGCTTCTCCACCCTCCCCTCCTTCCTCTCTGTCTCTCTCTTCCCCTCCTGCAGCCAAGGCTCCATTGGAGCAAAGATGGCCCGGGCACTGCTGATGGCTCCTTGGCCTCTGCCCCAGGCGCTAGAGTGGCTCTGGTTGCGACAGAGCGACGCCCCGGAGGGGCAGAGCATCGCCCCCTGGTGGGCAGAGCGTCGCCCCTTGGTGGGCAGAACATCGTCCCTGGTGGGCGTGCCGGGTGGATCCCCAGTCGGGCGCATGCGGATCTGGTTGGGCGCATGCGGGAGTCTATCTGACTGTCTCTCCCCATTTCCAGCTTCAGAAAAATACAAAAAAAAAAAAAAAAAAAAAAAGAAAACAGCAGTGTCTACTGGTTGCTGATAATTATAATTTGAGGCAGCCCGTGTGGCAGGTAAAAAAACAGCGCTGTCTACAAACAATCCTGAAACCATCGTCCAGGATCAACGGGTCCTGGTGTCACTTCTGTCGCTGGGTCCCGATCAATTTCTGTGACCGTGTCGCATGGACGAGTGGGGTTCTCTCCCTTCTAAGTCCCCATTGCCTCACCTGCTATTTGGGATAAGTCATGATGAGGGTGGAATTTGATGGGTCAGGCTCTTCGGTGTAAATACATTAGTGGTGCGTAGGAAGTATTTTTTTAAAGGAAAAGCTATACGAGTGAAATATTTGGTTTGCGTTATCTAATATGTGAAGAATTATAGTAGACATCAGCTATGACTGAAGGTCAATGAATTCTCTGTGTGAACGTCCCACCTTTTGTCAAATATACAGTCACAGGAAAAGTATTAAGAAACAATACAAAATGTTAGATGTGGTCAACCTTAGGTGGCAGAGCTACTAGGGAATTTTATTTTCATGGTTATTTTTCTAAATGTTCTGTCGTTAGCATGTGATACTTTTATAAACAGAAAAGTAAGTTTGTCTCTCCCCTTTCAAAAAATAAATTTGATGGCATTATTCAGGGGACTGAATTAGGCATATATTAAATGAACTCAGAAGATTGGGTTATCACCACAGACATGATTTGAGCTACATTTATTCTATGCAATCAATTTTAATACAAGAAGGCTGTGGTCATTTCCAAGAACAGCGCTAGCTGGGAAGGGGGCGGGGGGTGTAGAGAACAGAAAACGATACTAGCTCCGGCCCCTCCTTCCAGACGCGCCCACTTGTTAAATCCATTTTAAGTGTTTCCATTTACTTAGGCGTCATGTGCACGGTAAAAACGAAGGATCAGGCCCTGGCCGGTTGGCTCAGCGGTAGAGTGTCGGCCTGGTGTGCGGGGGACCCAGGTTCGATTCCCGGCCAGGGCACATAGGAGAAGCACCCATTTGCTTCTCCACACCCCCCCCTCCTTCCTCTCTGTGTCTCTCTTCCCCTCCTGCAGCCAAGGCTCCATTGGAGCAAAGATGGCCCGGGCGCTGGGGATGGCTCCTTGGCCTCTGCCTCAGGCGCTAGAGTGGCTCTGGTCGCGGCAGAGTGACGCCCCGGAGGGGCAGAGCATAGCCCCCTGGTGGGCAGAGCGTCGCCCCTGGTGGGCGTGCCGGGCGCATGCGGGAGTCTGTCTGACTGTCTCTCCCCGTTTCCAGCTTCAGAAAAATACAAAAAAACAAAAACAAAACAAAACAAAAAAAAACCCACAAAAAAACCCCGAAGGATCAGAATCTAGTAGCCACAAACATATCTGCAGTGAAACGGATGCCTATTCACGGTCTCCATCCGTGTGCAGCTTTCCAACGAGCGATTTCTTTTTCCAAAGAAGACTTTCAGCGATACAAACTCAAAGTGATCAACAATGACTCCTTATCAGTTAGTAAGGAAAGTTTATCAACCATACAGTCTGTAACAGTGGAGGAGCTCGTGGAGATTTTAACCCCCCCCCCCCCGGAAGAAGACTCAGATATTTCTTGAGAACAGCCCACAGTTAGACACTTGGATGACAACATATTCATCCTGTGACACTAGAAAATCATTTTTTAAATTATTTTTTTAAACTTTTTTTTTAAATTTTTTTTATTTATTTATTCATTTTTAGAGAGGAGAGAGAGAGAGAGACAGAAAGGGAGAGAGAGGAGAGAGAGAAGGGGGGAGGAGCTGGAAGCACCAACTCCCATATGTGCCTTGACCAGGCAAGCCCAGGTTTCAAACCGGCGACCTCAGCATGTCCAGGTCGACGCTTTATCCACTGCGCCACCACAGGTCAGGCATTTTTTTTAAATTATTTTGAAATGATGTTAGACATTAAAAAGATGTTGCAAGTATCGGTTCAGAGAGTCTATATATACCTTTCTCTCCATCTCCTAATGTTATCAAACCCCTGTCCATAGTACAAAGATCAGAGCCAGGAAACCAATATCCAAATGCCTTCTCTCCTCCCGTCTCCATTGAATTAACTTTTATAAAAGGGCTCCCCATTTTTTGGTTTTGTAATCTATAATAGGGCGCTCTCTCTGGAAATGGACTGTTCCAGTAGAGAATGACTCCAAAGGAAAAGTGATTGATTGATGAATTTCTGATTAGCTGCAAAGCCTAGCACTTCCTTTCAGAGCGCCATCACCTCGGCCTTGGTGAACCGGCTGAGAGT
This sequence comes from Saccopteryx leptura, assembly GCF_036850995.1. NCBI lineage: Eukaryota > Metazoa > Chordata > Mammalia > Chiroptera > Emballonuridae > Saccopteryx > Saccopteryx leptura. Next base: position 3,491,346 of record NC_089514.1, on the reverse strand, counting down.
GGAAATCATATAAAAGACTTGGTCGACAGTGTGCACAGCGCCCCGTTCCAGTGAGGGTGCGTGCCTCCACCTCCCCATCACACACGACACCCTCCTAGCCACCTGAGCTAGATTCACCGTCCGCCGTCAGCGCCGAGTCTGTGCCCGCCGTTCTTAGGGTTGTTCATTTAGTAAAATTGCAGAGCGATTGGACTGTGAAAATTTGTAAACGAGCTGTTCCTTTATGTTTACGAATTTTATTTTGGCCTTTATGAGAGTAGTTAATCTGCCCTCTTTACGAAATGAGGCTCAAAACATTTAATCCTCCCTAAAACCAAAGCTGCACGCCCACCCCCATCCCACTCACAGAAATACAAAAGAACTCATTGGTTATCTCCAATGGCATTATTTTCTCCAGTCTAGCATAACCTTAGTGACTGTTTTTATTCTGGGAAGATAGTTAATAGTACCCAGGCACAGTAGGGAACAAGAATTAGCCAGGCAGACGGATCTATTCCGAGGCTCTTAAGGGAATGAGTTTTCAAGGATCTCTCTGAATATTCCAAAGGTTGAAGTTCTATGTATGCCTGTTCTTCTGCTATAGTTTCCTTATTAAATTATTTTTGTTCAATTTCCATCCAGTTTTGACCATAGTACAAATGATTAAACATTTTGTGCATACACTTTTCAAGGTAATTTTTGAAATACAGATTAAAAATACTCTTATAACGCTTCAATAGAAAATTAGTAAAAAGTACTGAGATTGTACATGACAATCTAATTATTTTGTAGGATAATCCCAAGTTCTTGTTTATATGGAAAAGATCTTTGTTCTTTGGTCATGTGTGACTTTGCAACATTAAACAAAGAAACATGAAACAAAGAAAGAAGAAATATTCTTTTCTATTTTGATTATCTTTGATTTTCTACTTTTGAGGTGCATTTAGTGTGCCACAACTCAGTGTTAGTATTAATCTTCATGCCCATTATAGCATTTGGCCTCCGATAGCTTTGCATGTATCTAGTGTATCTTATGTGAATTATGTCCTCTATTTTTTCCCTAGAATGTCATATATAATTCTTTATCGCTTCAGAATAGTTTAAAATCAACCTCTCCTTGATGAATCCTTCCTTCCTTCCTTCCTTCCTTCCTTCCTTCCTTCCTTCCTTCCTTCCTTCCTTCCTTCCTCCCTCCCTCCCTCCTTCCCTCCCTTCCTCCTTCCTTCCCTCCCTCCCTCCCTCCCTCCCTCCCTCCCTCCTTCCCTCCCTTTCTTCCTCTCTCCTTTCCTTTTCTTCCACCTCCCTTCCATCCTTTTTTCTTTCCTTTTTCCCATCTTTCTTTTTATACTTTCTTCATCTTTTAGACTTTATTTCTTTTTAGATGAAAAATAAATGTAAAGATAGAGTAGAAATCACCCGAATGATCATCAAAAGTGATCAAATCGAACCCCTGAGACGTGTACGTATCCCTCTCATTCTGCACTTTTATAATGTTATCTAATATACAATACACTTTTATATCCTAGGTGTTTATATGCAGATGTGTGTTTATATATGTCTGTTATAATAATAATAATGAATTGCTTATTTTGGAAATTTTTATAAATGGTACAAAAACATTGCATTTATACTTTGTAGTTTGACAAAAAATATATACTTTTTTGAGATCAATGACAAATCTTGTAGTTTAGATACATCATTTTATTTTCTTTTTCTTGAATTGATTAGGGTGACAATGGTTCGTCAAATTCTACAGGTTCCGGGTTCACACTTCTACAACACACAGTTCTATCATTTTAGGAGCTCTTTAGCAGCAGTGTTTAAACTGTGGCTCACAGAGAGAGAAGAAACGTGTCCCCAGAGCCTCCCTATCAGTATGTCTTTTTAACAGTAGTCCTCCTGGGAATAAGTCTTGGCTTTAGTCACGGAGTTCCTTTGTCAATGACCTTCCTCTTACTCTATTTTACAAAAAAATTACAAATGATTCTGTGGAATTAATACACCTTTAAATAATTAGTTTCATGGGGTTTTTTTTTTGTTTTCAAATATATATTTCACTTTATGAATTATTTCAGTAGTCACTCCACCATGTCTCTACCAAAAATTCATATATGAAAATAGATTTTAAAAATATATATCTCTATAATTGTGTGTTTCCAAGTGAACAGTCTGAATTGATTTATTCCAATGATGAGTACTAAAAGTTGACCGAGGCCCTGGCCGGTTGGCTCAGTGGTAGAGCGTCGGCCTGGAGTGCGGAAGTCCTGGGTTCGATTCCCGGCTAGGGCACACAGGAGAGGCGCCCATCTGCTTCTCCACCCCTCCCCCTCTCCTTCCTCTCTGTCTCTCTCTTGCCCTCCCGCAGCCAAGGCTCCATTGGAGCAAAATTGTCCTGGGCACTGAGGATGGCTCCTTGGCCTCTGCCCCAGGCGTTAGAGTGGCTCTGGTGGTGACAGAGCGACGCCCCGGAGGGGCAGAGCATTGCCTCCTGGTGGGCGTGCCGGGTGGATTCCAGTCGGGCGCATGCGGGAGTCTGTCTGACTGCCTCCCCGTTTCTAGCTTCAGAAAAATACAAAAAAGAAAAAAAAAAGTTGACCGAACTATAGAAATGTGGTATACATGTTAATACATCTTAAACATAAAAATAGAATCACCATACAACTTTATCTACACGTCTAGATGAGTAAACTCACGGTTTATTCTGAACTGTGCGGCCGTGCCTCTCAGGCGGAGTTCAGCCTCATCTCCAGAGACGTAGGCACTGCGTCTGTCCTTACACAAGTTCATAGACAAGCAGGCGGGGAGAGCCGCCATGCGATTTGTCGAATTCCTCCTGAGTCATATGTCAAAAAGGACCACAGATTAGCGTCAGTCATTGCTTTTAATGATCTAATAGCTGACGGCTTGATTAGTTCTGTCTTCAATGTTGCTGAAAGCGAAAATCGGTATGTGTCTGTGGCTGGGGGTGGATAACAATAAAAATCCTTGTGGTGATGGAGATGTTTTGTGTCTTCCCTGTATCAATGCAAATACCCTGGTTGTGAGATCGTCATAGCGTTTTACAGGTTGCTACGTTTGGTGTAAACTGGGTAAATGAACGGTATGGGGCACTTTTAATATTTTTTTACAACTACATGTGAATCTTCAACTATATCAAATTAAAATATTCATTATGAAAGCTACATTAGTGAAGAGAGCATGTTTTTTTAATTTTAAAGATTATGTTCACCAACAGACTGAGACTTGATTTATGATCAAGATGCTACAGAAAGATCTTAAGGACAAGAGAGCCACTTTAATTATTGGTGCTAGAAATTGTAAAAACAGGGCAAAATGCAACGTGACCCACTCTTCACACCATGAATAAAAGTAAATTTTAGAGACATTGTGGTTTTCACTATAAAAAGATATGCAGTAATGCAATACTGTAGGATCATGTCTTTATGATTTGAGGAGTAAAAATGAATTTCTTCAACCAGATATAAAAATCTGTAAACTCAAAGAGAAAAATGACATATTTTAGCACATTAAAATTGTGAACTCTTGTTTATCAGAATACAATATTAAAGTAGTAAATACATGTAACAAAAGTGGTGAAGGTATTTATAATGCATATGCAGACAGTAAGATCATATCTATAATCTATGAAGAACAACTACAGATTGATAAAAATATGAAAAATGTATCGCCGAGTAGAAAAATGAGGAAGAGATTAGAGCAGGTGTTTCACAGAGGAGATGTCCAAATAGCAGACCTGGTTTTAAGATTGGGGTTCAGAATTATTATAATTGGAAGAAAACAAACTAAAACTAAAATGGAATGGGTGCCTCTGCCCAGCAAATGGAAAATCTAAAATTAATAAGTCTGAACACACCAAGTGCTTGTTGGCACGAGGTGCACCCGTTTGAGAAGTGAACTCCGTAGTTCCTACTAGAGCGAGAGCCACATACTTCACATGCCAATTGTTTTCTCTTTGGCATCTGCTCAACAGAACTGTGTACACATGCGCAACAAAATATGGAGGCAACATTTTCACAGTAACATCTTTTAAAAAATAGAAAGCCAGGAAATGATCAACATATCTGTCAAGGTATCAGGCATACAGAAATTACAGTGTATTCATACAACAAGACACTATAAAGCAATCAAAATGAATAAAATATTACTACCTGCAGACACACTAAACTTGGAGATATTACATTACAGGAAGAAAGGCAGAGACACCAGCATACCCTGAGTATTCTTAGTTGTACAATTTCAGTACAAAACTTTTTCCCAGCCATCTTGATGAAACCTGGTACGTGATTTTGTGTTTGTTGACTATCGTTTTGGGTGTATATGTTTTTTTGTGGTTATTCTTCAAGTTCCCTTATCATCTTCACAAGAGTACTCAGATAGAGAGGAAGGGGTCTCTGCTTTGGTATTAAGAGTGTGTATCCTAGTCCATCGCCTTAACCCCTTGACCACGACCGCATGGAAAACAGGGTGGTGTTTTCTGGGGGTGGGGACAGTGGAGGAGGATATAGGAAAAATGGTGATAGGTGAAGACTTAGCTTGTGGGGGCAGGGGGGTGTGAACACACAATACAATGCACAGAGATGTGTTGTAGAATTCGCACTTGAAAACCGTATACTTTTGTTCCAGTGTCACCCCGATAAATTCAATGAAAAAAGGAAAAAGAGTATGTATTCTTCTTATGTAACGATGTTAAAGGTAGGAGTCATTCTCAGCATTTGGCCCAATTTCCTGTGACTGATAATACCTACTTCATCTCTGAAGGGGTGGCGGTTTCACTATATCCATCACCCCCCAAACGCCCCCAACTCCCGCTGCCGGGAAAACTTAGAAGCCATTTCCAGAGAAGGCTGTTTCCGGCAAACCCAAACACTGGTATTTTTCCTCCGTGATCTGCCTCCTAAGTGTCGTTTCGCCTGCTTGCTGTTTTTGGAAGATTTTACATTTTGCCTATGAGGGGAGCAGAAAAATACTGTACGAGTGGGTGGGTACTCCAAAAAAAAAGCATTCGTCCAATAGGGACCCATGTTTACATTCTGGTTCAGTGGATGGGACATGCTCTGATTTCTGAACGTAGAGGTCGGAAAAAACGCCGGTGCAGGGAGAAGACATAACAAGGAAAAGAAAAAGTCTGCTCATGTCCACGGCTGAGTGGTGAAGATTTTGCTGGTGTTGTTTTTTTTCCCCCTGTGACTTATTTTCAGTTAAACCTCCTCTGCGTATGTGGGGAATTGGCTCAGAGTATATGAAATTAGTTGCTACTTTGACTTGCCACCACGGTTTTTCATCTGTCCTTCCCTCACAATTTACAGACTGTTTTTGTAAAAAAAAAAACTGTGAAGATATAAGTCAGGGGCTTAGACACCATCTTAAGCAGGTAGTACTCTGTGCTGGTGTTTTAGTTCCAAACCAGCAAATATCAACGTCTAGAAGAATCCTGGAAATTTCTAGGTTATTCTCATCCTCAGTTTTTAATAGAATAAAAACTTGAAAATATTTTATAGACTGCTCTATTAATTTTAAAAGACATGGCAAGCATTTATAAAGATAATTAACAGACATTATGTCTATTTTTTTTTTCTGACGAATAGAACATCTTTATCTCTCTTTTGCGCAAACAATTCAGAGTTAATTACATGGTTGTTCGTCCTTAAGTGCGACCATTATTATTATCTTTTTATTAATGTACGGCCAAGTACTCAGCCTCGCTTGTAACAAGGAGTTGAATTATTGTTGGAGCCGGAGAGATTACACAGTGGGAAGTCATAAGCTAAATGACTGTGGGGGGAAATTATGTCATGTTGCTTAACTAGCTCATGTTGCAAAATAGTGTATTTAGCTTTGTTCTGTACAGAGATAAATACCGCACAAATTTACTTCATTTTCTACAAGTCAAATTTCTGAAGAAGAAAAAAAGAAAGAAAGTTTAAAAATTATTTCCCAGTAGTATAGCCGGTGAGGCAGGAAACGATTTCCAGAAAACTAACACACTGAGCTAACTGGGACGTTTACCCAAAGGTCAGTGCTGGACCTCTCTGGGTAAGTGTCCTCCGTCAACACTTTGTCCGGGAGGGGGAGGGGCCTCACAACCGCCCGGTGGGACCGTCCCATCCCATCCTGCCAGGGGTCGAGTGGAAACGGAAATAGAATTCCTGAGTGTCTGCTGTTCAAGGGAGGACATTGGCTGGGAAGAGGTGAGGTTCCCGAAATCGGAATGGAGACAGACAGGCAGATCCAATGCAGCTGGAGACAGGTGGTGAAGGGAAGGCGATGCCCCCTGCCTGCAGTACCTCCCCTTTGGGCATCGCAACCCAGAAATCACTGCCGTGTCGTTTCTGAACCGTTTCTCCCATTTTCCTCTAAGGGTTGTATTACGTTTCTTCAGCTTTGAGGTTCAGGTCTTGATCCATTGTAACTCTTTTTTTTTTTTTTTTTTTTCATTTTTCTGAAGCTGGAAACAGGGAGAGACAGTCAGACAGACTCCCGCATGCGCCCGACCGGAATCCACCCGGCACACCCACCATGGGGCGATGCTCTGCCCACCAGGGGGCGATGCTCTGTCCATCCTGGGCGTGGCCATGTTGCGACCAGAGCCACTCTAGCGCCTGAGGCAGAGGCCACAGAGCCATCCCCAGTGCCCGGGCCATCTTTGCTCCAATGGAGCCTTGGCTGCGGGAGGGGAAGAGAGAGACAGAGAGGAAAGTGCGGCGGAGGGGTGGAGAAGCAAATGGGCGCTTCTCCTATGTGCCCTGGCCGGGAATCGAACCCGGGTCCTCCGCACGCTAGGCCGACGCTCTTTGAGGTGAAATTGATGAACTCTTAGGGTGTAGATGGAAGTTTGATGAAGTCCATAAGCAGAGACTGAAAACACAGTCCAGGTAGGTGGGGTTACTGTCCAAGCTTTGAGTGGTACGAGAAACCAATAACACATGATAGAGAAAATACCAGATATAATTCTATACAAAGTGCATGTGCAACCATTCAAATCACCCCTCTTAACGACTTCATAACAACCAGCACAGAGCCATACGGATAGCTGAGGTCATGTCAGAAATAGTGGCACGCGATACGCTTCTCCGTTCCTGCCTTCCCTATTTCTCTCACCTCGGGGTTCCTGGGCATACCACCCTCCACCACATTCCCCAGAAAACAAAAAGAACATCTTATGTTCCAGAGCAAAACATTTCTCACCGTGGTGGCGCTCTTGACCATAAGACGGCGTCTAGAATATCCAGTTCTCTTAGCATCATCATCCCTTCATCCCTCCTTTCAACCCCCGTACTCCTCAGTCCTCTGTTTTGTAAATATAGATACCTCCTTCTGTTCCACCGAGTACAGTGACCCAACTGTGGCTTTGTTTTCACACTGACGAAGCTTTGAGCCCATGGCAGGGTCATCCGGCTGCTTTCTTATTGGTATTCAAAATGTCCACAACTTAACGGTGGATCCTTCTGGCCATCTGCCTTCTGAGCTGAACCAGCCAGAATTCCGAGTCAAAGCAGTAATCAGAAGAGTACGGTGTGCCTAGGAAGAGAGCTAAGGGCTAAGAGAGAAAACCCACGTAACCGAAGAGAGAAGTATTTTCAGATACAGTCATGCCATGCATGGAGCTTGTCTAAACTCCTCTCCTTTCACACCCTGCAGAAGCTACTCTGTAACTTCTCATTCTCCTCAAATCCGAATCGATTCCCCCCACTTGTGACTCAGCTTGTCGCCCGAAACAGAAAATAATGAGGTGGCCCCATCTTACAGTCTAGTCAAATTATTTAGAGAGCCACAGGGGTTAAGAGGTTGATAACCATAGAGGAATAGACAGATAAATCAACTCAGTGCCATACAAAGTCCAAAATATAGAACAAAATAATTACAAACATACACTGCAAAGTGTAGGTGGCATTTGTTAACTGTGGGGCCAAGGATGGATTACTCAGTATGTGCTGTGAGAGTCCTTGCCCAGCTGAATGTTTTCATAACACGGTCATGTCTACACCCAAATAAACTCCCCTTCAGTTTCGATTTCTGGAAAGCTTGAGATGCCTGTGGCTCTCGGGGGATGACTGCAGTGTTACAGCCCCAGGCCGCCGTGTGCTATAACCCCTCTACCTGGAATTGCCTCTTATGACTCTATTGTGACCTCCGCCTTGCTAGTCAGCTTTAAAGTCACTTGCAACTCCCTCAGAGTGACTTTGTTCCTTCATCCTGGATCATTGGGATTTATATATTTCCTTGTTATTTCATTGTCTGTACACATGCTCTATTCACATATGAAATTCCCTCCATTGCGTGGAATGTGTTCTTTCTGATTTTTATTCAAAATTCTTTCATTCAGCAAACATCTATTGCATATCTACTATATATATATATATGTATATATATATATTAATTTACTGTCATATAGACAAGGTATGTGGAGTTCATGCAATTTGTATTATAGATCTAAAAATACACATCTCTAATTAAGAAATCTTCCCTGGGGCAAAGCAATACTCTCATTCACAAAGTTAATTCACAATTTAGTGGTAGAAGAGGAGAATGAGAATGTATCTATTCGAGAAAAAAATTGGGTAAAAAAAAAATAAACCAACTGTGTTTCCCTCTATTGAAAGATATATATGGAGAGAGAGAAAGAGAGAGAGAGAGAGAGAGAGAGAGAGAGAGAGAGAGGATGGTGTGGGTTAGTTATGAGAGATAGAGTAATGATAAATTAGACCAAGTGCCTCACTGTGTGATTTCACAGAGCAGTGGTGGAGGCAGTTTAACCTGCACAAAAATTTATATCTATATACACACAAAGAACAGAATGCACTTACCCTGAAAAACATGCACTTACCCTAAAAAACAGAACCATTAGGGATGATTTAGTAACTGAGTGTGATCATAGTAAGATTAGGAAAAGAGATGCATTAGACAGCTTTCTATCTTTCTGAAGACCTAAAAAGACTACTAAGTACTAGATGAAGATTATATTTCCATAAATAGTTGCTATCAAAAGTAGGTTATCTCAGGGGGCACAATTATTCCTCGTGCTATTTCAGAATAAGAATGGACCAACTTGTACATAATTTTTCCTGACCAGGAATTGTGTGGAAATACTTCTTGTTCTTTTGCACATTATTTTATGCATTTTTGATCATTTTAGTTCTATTCATGCTTGACAGTCAGTTCAAAGGGATATTTATTTCGATTAATCTTGAGATTTAATGATACCAACTTGTATGTGAATGATAACACATGTTGTAAGGGTCTCTTGTATGAAATATTTATGGAACTCAAAACTAGTTCTTATACATTTATGAGTATTCAAATGTTTCTGTTCAGTTATTATCCTAGAGATAACGAGAATATCATTCTTAGTCCAGGGGATTATTTGCATACTATCTTCTATACAAAGTCAAACTTCAACAAAGTAGATGAATTCAGACCTTTAGAAGTTGTGACATTTGCATATAAATTTAAACTCTGCCCCTGAGCTATAAGAAAAATTAATAATCCAATTTAAATATTTGACAGGTATGTCTTATAAGAAATATGGTATTGAAAGATATATTATGGTAGAAATAAGGCAGAAAAGATATTTTTTCTAATGACATTTAATTTACTGTCACATAGACAAGGTATGTGGAGTTCATGCAATTTGTATTATAGATCTAAAAATGCACATCTCTAATTAAGAAATCTTCCCTGGGGCAAAGCAATACTCTCATTCACAAAGTTAATTCACAATTTAGTGGTAGAAGAGGAGAATGCATCTATTCGAGAAAAAAATTGGTTAAAAAAAATAAACCAACTGTGTTTCCCTCTTTATTTTTTAATTTTATTTTTCAATGATAGTTTACATTCAATATTATTTTGTATTGGTTTCAGGTGTACAGCACAGGGGTTAGACAATCATATACTCTACCAAGGCTTCTCCTCAATGTTTTTCCCAAACCACCTGGCAACCGTGCAGCAGCTATATTTCTTTAGGTAAGAAGTTTTACAAACGTACGTGCCTTAGTACCATTTTAATTTCCAGATCTGCAAGTTAAAGCTCATACTTTAGTGTTCACTCACCATCTAGGACCCTGATGGAGAATCTTTTTATAAAAACCGTCCACTTTTGCAGTGCTGGTCAACCTGGTCCCTCCCGCCCACTAGTGGGTGTGCCAGCTTTCATGGTGGGTGGCACTGCAAAAGTGGGCGGTTTTTATAAAAAGGTTCGCTATCATAGATCTAGGATAACATAGGCACTGAACTCTCCTGAGGTTAGTGTTTCCTCAAAATGAATCTAGTTGCATATAAGATGATAGTATGTTGTTTTAATGCTTATATTCAAATATATGTCAAGGGATATGTTGACAACATACATATTGATATCTTACCAGAAGCACTGAACTTTCAAAGGCATATAGTGCCACACCAATCCCTACATAAATGAAGAGACCCACATTGAAATTTAGTTCACTCAGTTCCTGAACCGTGGGAGGAAACTTGCACGTATGATTCTTATGAAATATAACAGTAATCATGTTAGTTTTTTGAGATTTGACTTGCATTGAATTGACAAATCATTCTTCAGTTTTGCATAATCATAACAGCTAGTTGAGAAAAGACAAGAAAAATAAACGTTTACATCGAATATGGGAACATCATTTAAAATCCTCTAACATTATCATGTTTTTTATTCATAATTCCTGTGTATGCTCATGTATTCTTGGCAGGCTGGAATATGTAGAGAGTTGTTCCTTTGTGTGAACGACGTCTGTGTGTTCAGCGTTGTGTGGCGTTACTTCCTGTGCTGGTTATTTTGTGTTAACTGGGAGAGGACTTGTCTGTGTGGTCTTGTCATCACAGATAGCACAATATTTTTTACTACTAGAACATTAGTATCTAGTTAACTAAAGAACTAATTCCTGTCATTGACAAATAACTGACATCTCAACATATGTATGTCTTAATGGTCCTACTGTCTGTCATCTTATTAGTGTACAAAAAAGCATTGACCAACATTCACGTCAGAGCTACCATAACGTGAACTTCAACCATAATTCGAGGACAGACAGAAGAGGTTGGCAAAAGTCAATGAAAACATCGTGTAAGATTACTTTTGAAGGGATAGGTGGAAAGATCAAAAATATTTTATGCATCCTTTATGTTGGGAATATTTATGACAAAGAAATATACATACATTTAAGTAGATGTGTATAATTTCATCTTAAAAGGATGTAAATATTTAAAATATATCATACATATTTATCAAAAGTATATATATATACATATTTTATATATATATTTAAAAGTATATATATATATTTTTTTTCAATAATGTTTTCTTAAACATTTGCCAGCACATTATTGTGTAGATGCAGAAGTCACACTTCAGCAATTTGTCTCGGCCTCCCCAGTCCAGACAAGTACAGCTGATAGTGTTTGCTCAGGCTTCTATCTCTGTGATGCAGCCAAGATCTTCCTCCAACAGGGAGCCCGGAGAGCAAACGAGGCTCGGGGACGAGGGTCCACGTGTTGGTAGTTGGGTTGGGAGGGGCGGCAGCTGAGCAGGAGACCGGGGGACGGAAGGCAGTCAGCAGAGGTGTGTTCAAGAGGCACGGCGCTGAACACTGGTGGGAACTGAGGCTCAATCCGTCTGGGTCAACTCTGGGGTCCGGTGTAAACGTCTTCCGCAGCGTTATCCAATGTGGGGGAAAAGAGCCAGGATATTGACACAACACCAGCCAGTCTCCCTGGCTGCTCCTAACCCGCCATGACGCAAGCCCCGGCTCTTTCCAGGGCTTCAGAGAAGTCCTCAGGCAGACAGATGCTCGTGTGGCAGGTAGAAGTGTAAGCACACTTAATGATGGTCGGAGGAGGGGGGCGGGGCTGGGGGGACTCAAGAAGTCGGACAACTGTGTGGGTGGGGGCAGGCGGAGGGGGTTGGGGGGATACACGGTGATGGATGGAGACTTCACTGGGGGTGGTGAACACACAATACAGTGTACAGGCGGCATGTTGCAGAATTGGGCACCCGAAACCTCGATAATTTTGTTAACCATTGTCACCTCAATAAATTCAATGTAAAGGGGAAAAAAAATTGTGTAAGCCCATATTCAAGATATAAATCCCTAGGAAATTGACTGATATGCCCTAATGATTTAATCCATCCAAAAGACGGCAGTGCATCAACATCCTACAGCTTTCGAAAGCTCTCCACGGCCAGAACTACCCTGTGATCGTCTTCACACAGCGCAAGTGGAAAACACAGTGCTTCAGCCCAATCGAGCCAATGAGATGTGATCGTTACTTAATTCCATCCATATCGTGCCGTAAAAAAATCCAAGGCGTCAGTCCTGTTTACGTTTGTTGAATTTATTCATATGTGTTTAATACAGCGCCGCAATTATGTGGGTTTATATATTTGTAATTAATTCTTTTGTTGCTGTCTTAAGTGTTGCACTAGACAGTCATTCAATGATTGTTGTAAGTAAATAGGAAGATAAGTGTGTCAGGAAGGGAGAGATGATACATAGAGAGGTAGGCAGACAGACAGACACACAAGCATGCTCATATATGTACGTAATGGATAGACATATGACCTTGACCAATTTAGCCCTCGATGACACTTGTGATATTTCCGCACAGAAGAGGCAAACCTTACAACAGTCTTCACAGAAATAATATGAATTATATAACATCTGATTAACCTTTATACATGATACCTATCTTTAAAACAAAAGTTAATAAAATGATCCTTTGGCCTGACTGGGCAATGGTGCAGTGAGTGGATAGAGCGTCGGACTGGGATGTAGAGGACCCAGGTTCGAGACCCCGAGGTCGCCAGCTTGAGCACAGGCTCATCTGGTTTGAGCAAAAGCTCACCAGCTTGGACCCAAGGTCGCTGGCTCGAGCAAGGGGTTACTCAGTCTGCTGAAGGCCCGCAGTCAAGGCACATATGAGAAAGCAATCAATGAACAACTAATGTGTCGCAACGCTCAATAAAAAACTAACGATTGATGCTTCTCATCTCTTCGTTCCTGTCTGTCTGTCCCTGTCTATCCCTCTCTCTGACTCTCTCTCGGTCTCTGTAAAAAAATAAAAGAAACGATCATTTGTTCAATATTCTAACTCTAATTTAACAAAATTAAAACTTCCTCTTAAAACAGCCTTCCTGAAGTGAAAAAGATTCTTTATTCTGTCCCCTCTCTGAGAGCATATGTCAACACACTGCCCAGGAAATGGTCAATATCCCCAAGATGCAGAACAGGTCATCTTATGGGGGAAAATCATGTGCTTATGGTTTGATACGGTCCATCAACGTGCAAATAGAATTTCCTCAGTTTCCTAGAAACAAAGCAAGGTTGTGTTAATAAAATGTGAAATAGATGAAAAAGACGCAGGTTTCAAAGGACTTTTCTTTTTATAAAAACTTCATATTTTAGAAGAAATCATGTTGTACCCAGTTTCCTCTGTACATACAGTTTTACATAAGTAGGAGAAAATTATAATGATTAACAAAGGAACGTTGTTACATCATTGTTAACTTAAGTCTGCAGTCCATTTAGAGTACCTTAATTATACCTCGTGCCCTACAAATGCCCCAGGACCCTAACCCAGGGGTCGGGAACCTTTTTGGCTGAGAGAGCCATGAACGCCACACATTTTAAAATATAATTCTGTGAGAGCCATACAATATGTTTAACACTAAATACAAGTAAATGTGTGCATTTTATGTAAGACCAACACTTTTAAAGTACAACAAGTCTCTGAATTCTTTTTAATAACGTTGTTATGCTGTTGCTAACCAATGATGAATAAAGTAGTTCTTACCATTAATGCAACTTCTGGTGCTGCATGGTTTTGCTGATGGCTTTGTAGTCTGGTTGATATGTGGTGAGGTTAAGCTTCATGCAGGCGTTGAGACTTCCATCCGTTAAACATGGTTGTAGATTGGTCTTAACGTTCTTTAGATGTGAGAAAGACTGCTCACATGCATACGTAGAGCCAAACATTGTCAGAACAGCAATACTCACACGCTGCACTGTATAGTATGTGACAGGAAGCGCGTTCCAAGTTTTGACAATCAGCTAGCTGGTCTGCGGGTTGAAGTTTTTTCATTTCTCCCCACTTGTGTTTGCTCGCCAACTCTGCTTGCTGTCATGCAAGTCTTTCCAAATCTTCCTTCAGTGACTTGAACTTATTCACCCACATGTATAAGGCCTTCAGGTCAGCAGCTTGTAGCTCAAAATCTCTGACGGAGACACCGGAAATGTAACTCAGGTCAGCACTGTCCACTGCACACTCGTGTGGATGGGTGACAAACTTAAAAAGACTAGTGCACTCACGAAATTCTCCAAAGCGCACTTTGAATGACTGCAGGAGATTAGATGTGAAGCCCGCTAGCTGCTGGATGGAGATCAAGATGTTGAACAGGGTCACTTGCTGTGCATGCATCTTTAAACTCTCCCAGTTTTTCAAAGTGTAGTAAATTACCTGTTTCAATGTTGGCGATGAAGAGTTCCAGCTTATTTTCAAATGCAAACACTACTTGTTGAAGGGATAAGACTGTATTTCCAATGCCTTGCATTTTCACATTGAGCTGGTTCAGATGTTCAGTCATGTCCATGAGATAGTAGAACTTCAGGAGCCACTCAGAGTTAGCTAACTCAGGATGCTCGACGTTTTTCATTTCAAGAAAAGTCCAGATTTTGCTCAGACAAGCTGTGAAACGGCTGAACACCTTCCCTCTTGATAACCAATACACATTGCTGTGCAGAAGCAGACCAGGGTAATTATTTCCAACTTCATTCAGCAGTGTTTTAAACTGGTGATCATTTAAAGCTTGGGCAACAATAAGGTTGACTACCCGAATGACCAGCGACATCACCTCACCAAGCTGCTCGCCACACATCTGAGCACAAAGCACTTTCTGATGTAGGATGCAGTGAAAACTTAGGATGAGTCTCTTTTTATGTTTACGAAGAAGTCTTACGAATCAGTTTTTCCCCACCATGCACGGAGCACCATCAGTACACACTGAAATAAGTTTATCCATCGGTAGATTTTTTTCTTTAGCAAACTCAGTGAAAGACTTGAGTAAATCCTCCCCTCTTGTTTCTTTCATAGGCAAAACAGCAAGACTTTTCTCACGTGGTATGTCAGCGACAGCATACCTTGCAATCACGCTGAACTGGGATAAATGGCTTACATCTGTTGACTCATCCAAAGCGAGAGAAAAGAATGGTGCTGCATTTATGTCCTTCACTTGTGTTGCCTCAATTTGATTTGCCATCATGATGGTATGATCGTGAACATTTCTTGCCAAATAGAGGCATGTCTTTTATTCATCTGATTATCTTGTATTTATCCAAAAAGTTGTCAAAAAGTTCACTGGCAACATCATGCATGAATGTTTTGGCATACTCCCCATCTCTGAATGACTTTTCGTTTCTCACAATTGCTAAAGCACCAGCAAAGCTAGCCAAATTCTAGTCACCTTGTTGGGTCCAAACACAGAGTTGCTGCTGACTAGCTTGCACTCTGCACAGTAGCTATTGACATACTTTTTTCCTGCTGTCCCCCAATGGATATTTCGATGCAAATGTAGTATGGTGTGCGTCCAAGTGCCGCTTTATATTTGACCGTTTCATCGATGCAATTTTATCATTGCATATTAGACACACTGCACACCTGCTGTCTCCACAAAGGCGAATTCCTCTGTCCATTCCTGCTGAAAAGTATAATACTCCTCATCTTTTTTTCTTTTAGCCATCTTCTTCATCAAAAGGGTTTCTGCATTTAGCTAGCTGACTACTTGATTAAAGGAGGGAAGTTTACTTCCTGACCTCACAACGACCCGTGTACATTATGCATTATCCAATAAAAATTTGGTGTTGTCCCGGAGGACAGCTGTGCTTGGCTCTAGCCACCCGCAACCATGAACATGAGCGGTAGGAAACGAATGGATTGTAATACATGAGAATGTTTTATATTTTTAACGTTATTATTTTTTTATGAAAGATTTGTCTGCGAGCCAGATGCAGCCATCAAAAGAGCCACATCTGGCTCGCGAGCCATAGGTTCCCGACCTGTGCCCTAACCCCTAACCCAAATACCACCTTTAGTCATCACGTCTCCTTGGGTTACTCTTGGCTGGGGTAGTTTCTCAGACATTCCTTGTTTTTAATGACCTTGACAGTTTTGAAGTGGGCCAGTTGTTATAAACTGATGTTACCTTAATAAAAACTAAACCTTTTAGGGTGAGTACCTGTTTCCTACCTTTGAGGTTTTGGAAAGATGTAATAATTCCTGTAACTACTGACTTTATTTTTTTCTGACCTTTCCTCCTCAGAAACCTGAGTCAGTTCAATATGGATTTCTAACACCAGCAGCTGAAAGCGTTCTGACTTCTAAAGAACATTGAGCCAGGTCAGTAAGGAATGTTCTGGGTAAAAACCCCAAAAGGTGAAACAAGCTAATGTGAGGTCTGTTCTCCTTAAACTGTGAGCTGCGAATCTTTTCGCAAATCTACCATATTCTAATAGCCTATCTCAAATCCCTGACCATCTTTACCATCCTTTTAACCACCTCAATCTACGGAGCTCTCTGGAAGTATGATACTACTAGTCTTGACCTCGTCAAGAGAATTTATAAGCTCTACCCTTCACACTTCTATAAGCAGAGAGAGTGAGTCGCTGCATCCCTGGACCCAGCAGTTTGGCAGGTGGCCTCTTTCTCATGGCCAGGGAGAGACAGTTCCAGCCAGGTGTCAGACTTCACCATTTCTTCTACCAGAATGTTTGATAGTTACGGATTAAGAATTGACTTAGCCTAGAAATACAGAGGTGACATTCATAAGCTTCGTATAAAATTTTGCAAAATAAATAAATAAATAAATAAATAAATAAATAAATAAATAAATTTTATCTTTGAGGAAATAGAAGTTTCCTGTGTTTTCAGGGAGAAGCAAATCTAATGAATTGATCACACAAAAAAATCATTTAGCCGAGCAGAGGACTCGGTTCCACGCGGAAGCATAAATGTTGCTGTAATAAAATGCTCTCTAATAAAAGTATTTCCACCAACTGAAAAGTATTATCAGGATGTTCTCCGACACGGCTCTGAGCTACATTAGCTCTTGAACAGCCCCTTCAGTTCCTACTTCTATACAACCAGGAGAACTGGGTCAACCGAATGTCCGTGGGAATCTCTGCTTCTACTACTATTCTTATTGTAGCCACAAGGCAACTCTGTCCTGGAATCTATATTTATTAATAGCCTTGATAGGTAAGCCAAGAGACTCCAACTGGGTCTTGCTTAACTCAAGATTTCTTGGGGAAATCAGATGCTTTAAAATATTTAAGTGAACCTATTTCTTGACAGTTTTTTTTCCTGTGGCCTGGTTGCCGTGCGGCCATTGCCAGCGGTGCGGCACTGTTACAGTGTTTCTATGACCTGTTTGTAGTCTGTGGACAGGCCTCCCATCAGTCAGGGAGCGATTTGCTGTTTCTAAGCTGGAGAGCCCGCCCACCCCAAAATTCAAATAGTGTAAGAATCCTAGAATCCTTCGGGTCTCCTACGTAAGGTCGACAATAGAGGAGTGTGCTTCTCTTTTTTCTCTTTTTGAAACTGACTTTAGGGGGGTGACCCTAGTTAACACAATGATACAGGTGTCCAGTGCCCAGTTCTGTGACGCATCTCTGTGCCCCATGTTGTGTGTTTCCTCTGCTGAGTCAAGTCTCCGTCCATCACCAGTTGTCCCCCTGCCACTCCCACTCTAATCCCCCGACAATCACCACACTGCTGTCTGTATCCATGAGTATTCTCACTCTTTCTTTGTCTGTTTATACTCAATCTCTCTAGCCCCTCGCCCAGCCCCACCCCCACCACAGCCGTCAGTCTGCTCTTTATGAGTCTGTCTCTCGTTTGCTTGCTAGTTTGCTTTGTTCATTAGATTCCACATAAGAGTGACATCCTATGGTACTTGTCCTTCTCTGGCTGACTTGTTTCACTGAGCATAACACCCTCCAGGCCCATCCATGCTGTCGCAAAAGGTCATTTTTTCCTGCTGCGTAATACTCCATTATGTAAACACACCACAGCTTTTTTTATCCACTCCTCTACTGATGGGCACTTGGACTGCTTCCAAATATTGGCTCTTGTAGAGACTTACTTTCAAAAATCATGTCTATAGTTTGCGCCTCTCTTTTCTGAATCCAACCCAACAGAGCAAACGTAGGAAAAATAAATAATTGGCTTCAGTGAAATTAGGAAACAAAGCTCCGTGTCTGAAACCGTGAGGCAAAACCCACGCCTGCTGATTCATCTGGCCCTGAGTCCAAGGGGGACCTTGAGCTGATGTGTATTCATCTTGGATCTCAAGAAAAATATTGACCCTTCTAAGATGAGTGTCATGGCTTTAAAAAGTCTGTCCAACAATTTGTTAATTGACACAATGAATCTATATCTATATCTATCTATATCTATATATCTATATCTATATCTATATCTATATCTATATCTATATCTATATCTATCTACCTATATATATATATGCCAAACAGATGCAAAACAAAAAATGCTTTCAAACTGAAAGTGAAAAAAGAAATACATTTCTTACCAGTTATGACCACCGAGGGGCAGAGATAGAGTAATTTCAAAGAATAGACTGTATCATCCAGAGTAATGACTGCAAATCCTCATGAGAAAATAAAATGTATGTGGCTTGAAGTTAGAACGAAGACACCTGTGCAAAACAAAGAGCGATTAAGGGCATGCAGAAAAGATGCCTAATCTGATCCCTTACAGAAGAATCCATGGTGATTTATATTTTCAGCCCAATCTTTACAAGTACTTGTAATTTTGGGGGGCACTTAATGCCCAGAAATCAAAGATGCTGTTTTTCTTCAGTAATAGTTCCTGCTGTTGTTTCTTTTGTTTTGACATAAAATTTCCTGGAGCCTCTTTAAATGGGTTAAGATGACATATAAAAACAAAACCATTTATTAAAACTTTTTTTTTTTTTCAGGATACGTTGACTATTTAGACCAACTTCATTCAAAGCCAAAAGGATTATGATAGTTCCTAAGTATAATAAATATGTTCTGGATGGACACTTTTGAATCTTTTTAAACAAGGTAAGTAGGTTTTATTATGCACCTTCATCTCAGACTTGTAGGTGCCAGACAGTGAGAAAATAAATTTCTGTTATTTAAGCCACCCAGCCTCTGGTGCTCCGTTATGGTAGTCCTACCTAACCAACAGATACAATGTGTATGAAGCCCTGATAGTTCATAAAATGTCACATATTAAATAAAGTCAGTAAAACTAATTTAAAATGCTATGAAACAAAAAAATAGCCTTTTAAATGCCTACCCATTAATGCAATTTGTAAAAACAAAACCCTGAATTATTCAAATAAACAGTGAAACATGAAAAAATGTTATTAACATTAGGAAGACCATATTTTCTTAAATTCTATATTTCAGTTGTTGATGTGTTTATTGACTGTGAATTTAATGAAACACCTGCTTAACATCCCCCTTAAATAATGGCTCAGTGAAACCGACAATTTTTTTTTTTTTACCGAGAGAGAATGTCTGGTGCTCCGTGACACCACCGCTTAGCTAGTTAGCGCCGGAGACGCTGACCATGGAAGCCCCATCATCCTTTCTTAGCGCCACCACCAGACAGAAAGCAGCTTCCCAGGACACCTCCAGGAAGAGGAACGGGCGCCTAGGAGACCACGATTCCACGTGAGCGAGTGAACTTCAGAAGAGGCACATTTCTGGATTGTCATCCCAAGCATCTGTCATTTGTTGGTATGAGAAACTTACATTTTTAGGAGAAAGAAGAGACACACACAGAACTTGGTTCCTCTGGCTATAAGATTCCAATGAGCAACACCAGGCACAGGTGCTGTAAGAACGAACAGGAAGTGGGCATTGAACCCGGAGCCCAGGGGGGTGGGTTTGACAACCGGAAGAGAGCCAGCTGGTAGAGCTTGGTGGCCGGTGTTAAACCCCAGGAAATGAGAAAGGAAGAAACATGGGGGGGTGGAGTGGGGGGTAGAGAGGGAAGGAAGGTTAGGGTGATGTCAGCGTTGAAGGTGCATGTTGTACTTGCAGTGACCATGGATACAGTGAGATACAAATTGGCGTTCTTTTTTTTTTTTTTTTTTTAACAGGGACAGAGAGAGAGTCAGAGAGAGGGATAGATAGGGACAAACAGACAGGAACAGAGAGAGATGAGAAGCATCAATCATCAGTTTTTCATTGTGTCACCTTAGTTGTTCATTGATTGCTTTCTCATATGTGCCTTGACCGTGGGCCTTCAGTAGACCAAGTGACCCCTTGCTTGAGCCAGCGACCTTGGGTCCAAGCTGGTGAGCTTTTTGCTCAAACCAGATGAGCCCGCGCTCAAGTTGGAGACCTCGAGTTTTCGAACCTGGGTCCTTCTGCATCCCAGTTCAACGCTCTATCCACTGTGCCACCGCCTGATCAGGCACAAATTGGCATTCTTTATTCCATTTTCTATTAAAGAAAAGAAAAAAAAAGCATTAGAAAACACCCATGTGAAAAGGGAGTGTAAATTTATACCCTTGCAAAAAAGAAACCTAAAAGAATAAGGTTTCCATAGAACCAATGATTCAAGTATGATTCACTGCAGAAGATCTCAAAGGAGGGAGGGAGGGAGGGAGAGAGGAGGAGAGAGAGACAGAGACAGAGAGAGAGAGAGAGAGAAGGAGAGAAAAGAAAAGAAAAAAAAAGAATGAAGTTGTTTGAAGTCCTGATCCCCCAGGAGAGCAGTTCTTGTGATGCGTAGATGACCGGACAGCCACATGGACCACAGGACAGCCACATGGACCACAGGACAGTCACATGGACCACAGGACAGCCACATGGACCACAGTCCTTCAGAACCCACAAGCAAAGAGGGATCTGTGAGGACAAGCACACCGCCAGAGCGGGGTCTCTTGTGCAAGCCCCTGGGGGACCCAGAGGAGACACGGGAAAGGGATTGCTCTGAGAAATTCCACTACATTTATCATGCGCACGAGAGGCCTCTTGCTTCTCATCGGGCTGAACTGAAAGCCCCGGTGAGCTGGCTACACGGGGGCGGCCGGGAGCCGTGTGTAGGAAGAGGTGCAGCCCGGGGGAGGCTTTGTTTGCACATATCCGAGCGCGGGAGCATGGATGTCTTGAGGAATTGTCTGTACCACTGCATGACTCATTTCTTTGTCATGAAGACTTAACAGACTAAAAATCCCACCACCAGACGTCAGTGCAAAAACATGTCCGTTACTTAATTCGATACATATGCATTTATTCTAAAGTCTCCTCCACTTGCCTGAATAGGAGGGGTGGGGGTGGAGAGTATGTGAGTGTTCGTACCACAGGCTTTGGAGCCGGGATAACTTGGCTGGGATTCCGGCTCATTGCATCCCAAGAGCAACGTCAGACCAGTTATTGAATATCTCAGAACTCGTTTCTACATCTCTATAATGAGGTGACTGTTACCTCCTTTATATAACCTGTATGATCAATGGCCAGTGTGTTCAAAACAGCGCATACTTATCACGGGCATCACAGGAAGAGCTTAACACAGTGTGGCTGTTAATATAGCTTGAGAATGATTTCAGTTGAAATATTGATTGATTTGTCAGAGAGCTTTCGGTGGCGACTTCTATTTTATCCTGTTCTGTAAAATTTAACACGGTTATGGATTGAGGAGATTTTACTGTGGCGACGGTGGTGGTAACTGGTTTTGCTCTGCAAAGTTCATAATAGGTAAAAATTAGGTAGTTCTTAAAAAACACTCTCTTCCTACTCCATGAACATAGATCTCAAAAACCAATTTTACTGACAGTCGAAAGCGTGCTTTATTACTACGTCAACAAACAAAATATGCCAATTCCTACCAATAATACTCTTCAATTTTGGTAATGTATCAGAAGCTCATAGCTCATCTTTATTGTCATAGAAGTAGGCATACAGATGGATTGATACGTACATATTTTGATTTTAGAACATGGTATTTTATCAATTGCGGGGGGAAAGAATCAGCTATTCTGAAAGAAGTGTTTTATAGAACTAGTAATTTTAACTGTTTACTAAAAAAATAAAAAAATAGATGAAAATCTGTCCATATAGGCAGTAACCATAATGACATTACGGTCAGTGTTTAACTTTTTCTGGGTGGCTGTGTTTCAAAGGCTTGTCCCTCAACCAGTGCGTGCCTGGTGTCCTTCTGGATGTGTGGCCGTGTGTGGTCAGCCTGCGCCTGCATCTCCATCACACCCATGAGGTCTTTTACTTCTGCCCGTTCCTGTGACTTTGACCTCCTTCCTCCTTTAAATCCCTGCCCTTTATTTAAGCAGATGTGTCGGAAAATACCAACCCAGGACAGAAGGCATGCGTCACGCTGACAGGACGACTCATAAATGAGATCAGAGCTCGCGTCCGGGTCCCGGGATTCGCAGGAGCTCTCGGAGTCCGTCCTGTTTTGAACTTCAGCCCCTGGTGTCTTATTTCGTGAACAGCGCTGCACTGTCATCACTTACGACTCTGCTCTTTTCCCGCGGCCGACAGCTGCGCTGGACGGATCTGTCTGTACCTATTTTCTTGCGGACCATTTGAAACTAGGTTTGGGAGGAACATGAAGATGCCGTTAAAATCTACACGACATAAATATATATAATGCTAGCCAACAGAAAAGTTGTTTTGTTTTTTTTTTTATAGTGGGCACTTTTAAAATAGGGAAGAAAAGCAGTTGACATTAGTTTTAATGATTGTTTTATTTTGGAAAGAAACATAAAATATTACCATTTCAGCATGTCAAATACTATTAAAGTTTGTTCATGAGATAGTTTACGTTTGTGTGTGCACTACGTCTTCGAACTCTTGGGTGTGGTCGACACTCAGGACGCGTCCTTAGTCAGGCGCGTGACGTGGACAGCGCTCGTGAGCCACCCGGGGCTACCGAGTCGGACAGTGAGGTTCCCCAGGGTGAACCCGGGGAGTCGCCAACCTTGCCCCAGGAGGGATGAAAGGCATGAGAAAAACGGGGTGCCTTCTGCTCCATGGGCAGCATCCCCCCGTAGTGAGCACATGATACCAAGTCTGAGGGTGCAGCTGGGCCTCCTCTGTCTCCCCTGGGTCCCCGGCTGTGAACTCGCACGAGCCTTTTCTCACACACCCAGGGTGCTCTCTTCAATGACCCAGGACTCATCCTTCAGTCCTGTTCTCGTTTTTGTTTCCCTCTCGTATATGTGTTCTCCTGTCAGCACTGTTTTATGCCGTTGAGATGCTGCTTTGGCAATGAGCTCAGCCCTGCCCTCCGCTCAGCGAATCGATCTAAGGTTTCTGGACATGCTCTGGCCTTGGCCTTGATTTTGGTCGACAACACGGGCGACTCTACATTGCAACGTGGGCAGGAGTCCCAGCCGCTGAGCTGTCGCTTGGACGCTCGCAACCTCCCCCTGTGGGGATCAGGCAGAAGATTTTCAAAATCTCGACTGTCTGGATTTTCTGAAAAGGAGAAATGAGAAGCAGTGATACAAGGATACAAGGGAACAAGAATAGAAGTAAAACTGAAAAAAAAAAGAAAGAAAGTCTATCGCAACTAACAATCTCGGTACAGAGAGTAACGATAACCACAGTCATACACATAATTTATAACAGGGGTTGGGAACCTATGGCTCGTGTGCCAGATGTGGCTCTTTTGATGGCTGCGTCTGGCTCGCAGACAAATCTTTCATAAAAAAAATAATAACGTTAAAAATATAAAACATTCTCATGTATTACAATCCATTCATTTCCTACCGCTCTTGTTCCTGGTTGCGGGTGGTTGGAGCCAATCACAGCTGTCCTCCGGGACAACATCAAATTTTTATTGGATAATGCGTAACGTACACGGGTTGTTGTATGGCTCTCATGGAATTACATTTTAAAATATGTGGTGTTCATGGCTCTCTCAGCCAAAAAGGTTCCCGACCCCTGATTTATAATAACTTTACAACAGATACTTTGCTAGCCCCCATCTTGTCTTGTTTTATTTAATCTCCATGGTAACCAGGTGATGTAATACATGACCCTCTACTGCCCCTTGGGTCAACCCTGTTTCTCCTTCCTCAGAACAGCTGCCACGCTTTATGAAAACATCTTCCAACTTCTCTTCCCTTCCCTTCCCTTCCCTTCCCTTCCCTTCCCTTCCCTTCTCTTCTCTTCTGGCATTGTTTAGAAACGTCTTACATTAAGACTGTCTTCTGTAGAAACTTCTTGTGAACCCTCATGAGGAGCTGCCATGGACCAGCACAGCTAGTAATTCCAGGTCCTGAGGGAGAACAGCGTGGAATGAAGAACATAGACTCACCGAGAAAAGAGGATGGGATCGGGAGGCCTCTGCAATGCTGATGGCAGGATCACAGAGAGCGAGCCCCCGGTCTTTGCTTTATTATATAGCACGGACAATTAAAGCCTTTAATCCAATATACACATAGGGAAGTCTCTGATACAAAGCCACTCATCTGAGGCATAATGGGATTCCTCATAAGAGTGCACCACCCTACATCATGCAACAGTCCAGGGTGTGGGGAAAAGCTTAGTTTTGAAAAGATCTTAGTATTAAAAGAGTGGGAAAGGCTTAGTCCCAGACCAAGCCTTAGGGGACAACGACCCTGCCAGCCTACAGCCCGTCTCTCACAAGGAGCCTTATGGAGAGGCCAGAGCTTTACCCTAAAATCACATTAACTCGGCCCTGGCCGGTTGGCTCAGTGGTAGAGCGTCGGCCTGGTGTGCAAGGGGTCCCGGGTTCGATTCCCAGCCAGGGCACACAGGAGAAGCGCCCATCTGTTTCTCCACCACTCCCCCTCTCCTTCCTCTCTCTCTCTTCCCCTCCGGCAGTGAGGCTCCATTGGAGCAAAGATGGCCCGGGCGCTGGGGATGGCTCTGGTCGCTGCAGAGCGACGCCCTGGAGGGGCAGAGCATCGCCCCCTGGTGGGCGTGCTGGGTGGATCCCGGTCGAGCGCATGCGGGAGTCTGTCTGACTGTCTCTCCCCGTTTCCAGCTTCGGAAAAATACAAAAAAAAAAAAAAAAAATCACATTAACTCACGTTCCTAAAGCATCCCGAGTGCCACCTGCGCCATGCCTAACTGCTGGGCTGCCAGCTGACTTCACCTCCCTCACTGTGGGTGTCCGTCCCCGGAACAACTCGCTGCCTCGAGTCATGAGGTCATTCTTCTCCTTCCCCAAGTCTTCTAAAGACCTCTCACCGGAAAATGAGAAGAAAGGGGAAACCAGAAGGAAAATGGCCAACGATCTGAGAGCCGGGCCTCGTGGTGTCAAACGGAGCTAAACCGCATCTTGATTGCAGAAGAAAAAAAAAAAATCAATTTAGAAAGTATTGACTTGGAAGAACTTAATTGCTCATAAAATTAATTTATAGATGACTTTATTTGGTGCTCGGGAACAGGAATACAAATGAACCAACTTTGATGTGTTTGAATTTCCATGGCCAGCCAAGAACAGGTGCCTGACAGGAATGGAAACTGGAGGCAGAGGCAGAGGGAAAGGGCTGTTTACTCTCCGCTGGAAACGTCCCACATTAGCTTAGAAGCAGCGGACGGTTATAAAATAGTCCAACAATATCAGCTGTAGACAAGTTTAAAAATTTTTTTAAATATTGAAATTGAATAATATCTAATCAGATTAATTCTTTTTTATCATCTTATTTTTATTAATTTTAATGCAGTGACATTGACAAATCAGGGTACATATGTTCCAAGAAAACATCTCCAGATTATTTTGACCTTTGATTATGCTGCATACCCCTCATTCAAAGTCAAATCGTCCTCCTTCACCTTCTATCTGGTTTTCTTTGTGCCCCTACCCTCCCCCCACCCATCCCTCTCCTTCCTCGCCCCCTCCCCACCCCTCTACCCCACTCCCTGTTATCATCACATTCTTATCCATGTCTCTGAGTCTCATTTTTATGTCCCATCTATGCATGGGTTCATATAGTTCTTCGTTTTTTCTGATTTACTTATTTCACTCAGTATAATGTTATCAAGGTCCATCCATGTTGTTGTAAAATTAATGATCCGATGTCATCATTTCTTATGGCTGAGTAGTATTCCATAGTATATATGTACCAAAGCTTTTTAGTCCACTCATCTTGTAGTTCCTCTTTCTCAATTTCCCAGTTTAAGCCTTCCCCCCCCCTCCCATACTCAATTCAACCCTGTGATTTGGTTCCTGGTGAGACCTTTTCTTGGCTTTTTTCCCCCTTCACTGTGTTGGCTAGGATAATTAATATAGTGATGTATCCCAATGGGGATGACAGCCATTTTCGTCTTGGATGCTATGAAATTTTGTGAAACGTTTGTATCATCACATCTATTGTAATGACCATAATATGTTCTATGAACGTGGTGAAGGACACTTGTTTTTCAAAGGCTACCTGAACTCCCCTTTTCTGGGTCATTGCATTTTGATAATATGTTTCTGTTCTTTGCTGTGTTACTACCTTTCTTCTACTTTCTTTGGGTTTGTTTGGCAGTTATTTCTAAAAAAATTTTTTGATTACTTATATATACTGACTCTCCTTACTTTTTTTCTTATTATCTATGTATCCATATTATGCATATATTTCTTTAAATATCACACATTTGAATTCCTTTTCATATCCAGTCTGGATAATTTGTCTTTAAATAGCAGCAATTAGTCAATTTCCTTTTTTCCCTCCTTTTGAATAAGTTTATTTAAACAGAGGTAAAAATGGATATACAATAAATTAACATATCTAGTTTAAAATTTAGTAACTTTTGACTCATGTATACACCCATGAAACCATCATAACAATTAAAATAAGGAAAATATTGATTGTCTCATATGTCCCCTTCATATGCATTCTCTTATAATCACTGGTCCCGACCACAAGCGACCAGTGATTGGGGGTCCTGTCTCTGTGCAATACTTAATATTTTCAGGTATTTTAATTAAATGGAATAATAAAACATGCACTATTTTTCTGTGGCTTTGCATAGCATAGCCATTTTGAGATCATTTCATGTTATTCTGTGTATCTGTGTATTAATAATTCAATACCTGTTAATGCCATGTAAGAATCAATTATCTGGTTTTCTCCCAGGTTTTGGCTGTTAACACAAGTATAGTGACTATACACATTTGTGCATAGGTCTCTGTTTGAATATAGTTTTTATTTCTCTTGGTTAAATATTTAGGAGTGGAAGTTTTGGGTTCTAGGGTAATATTTTTTAAATCTGTTCTGTATCATGATACAACTTATTGCATTTTGATTTTTTTTTTTCCAAAAATTTTCCTTCCAAAGCTGGAAATGGGGAGAGACAGTCAGACAGACTCCCGCATGCGCCTGACCGGGATCCACCCGGCACGCCCACCAGGGGGCGACGCTCTGCCCCTCCGGGGCGTCGCCCTGCCGCGACCAGAGCCACTCCAGCGCCTGGGGCAGAGGCCAAGGAGCCATCCCCAGTGCCCGGGCCATCTTTGCTCCAATGGAGCCTCAGCTGCGGGAGGGGAAGGGAGAGACAGAGAGGAAGGAGAGGGGGAGGGGTGGAGAAGCAGATGGGCGCCTCTCCTGTGTGCCCTGGCCGGGAATCGAACCCCGGACCCCTTGCACACCAGGCCGACACTCTACCACTGAGCCAACCGGCCAGGGCCGCATTTTGATTTTTTTTAAAAAAACTGAAAAACATTGTTTTACTTCTCAATGCTAAGCAGCAGTTTATGGGAATTTCAGCTGCCTCATATCCTTGACATACTTGGTATGATTTGTCTTTTGAACATTGACTTGTCTGGTGGATATATATCTCACGGTGATTTTAAATTTGCATTCCTTGCTATTTTTTCTCCCTGTGCATATCCGTCATGTGTATGTCTTTGAACATGAAGTCAGAGGTTTTTACTTTCACTTTCCAGCCCAAGGTGAAGCGTCTTAAAACTCCCCGTGATTCTCACCCTGGGGCACTGTCTGGACTCCAAACTCTCTTTCTTGGTTGCAGAGGTCATTAAACATCTTATACAGCCTCTTTCCTGTGCAGTTGTCCACTCTGGAACAAATAAAATCCCATATCAAAAAGTAGCACTAAAAACTGGACCTATATCCCTTTTCTTAATCCTCCACCAGGATATATCTAGTGAAATCTCAGTAACGTGTGAGCTATCCAATGCAATCAAGTAGATTTGTGTGTGTGTGTGTGTGTGTGTGTGTGTGTGTGTTCTGAAGTGAGAGGCAGGGAGGTAGAGAGACAGACTCCCACATGCACCCGACTGGGATCCACCCGGCATGCCCACCAGGGGGAAATGCTCTGCCCATCTGGGGCATTGCTCCATTGCAACCAGAGCCATTCTAGCACCTGAGGCAGAGGCCATGGAGCTGTCCTCAGCGCCCGGGCTAACTTTGCTCCAATGGAGCCTTGGCTGTGAGAGGGGAAGAGAGAGATAGAGAAGAAGGAGAGGGGGAAAGGTGGAGAAGCAGATGGGTGCTTCTCCTGTGTGCCCTGGCCAGGAGTTGAACCCAGGACTTCCATATGCCAGGACGATACTCTACTACTGAGCCAACCATCCAGGGCCTCAATTAGATTCTTAAAAAGATTTTCAGTTATCGCGATAGGGAGAACTTACCAGAGATATCTGTTCTTCCCTTGTGAGAAGCAAAAGTCCAAAAATACTTAGAAGATTATTCAACAAATACTTCTTAACTGGAATACTAGAATAGCTGTGTGAATTCTGGAAAAAAGAAGATACATAAGCATATTTATTTAATTGTAACAATTAGAAAGAAGGATATATTCAATGGAAAGTGTAGGGCTATATACATAGTATTTGCATTCACTTTGCTACATTTGTCACATCTCATTGCCAATGACCTAACACTCAAAAAAAAAAAAAAATCTATTTTAAGTGCTGAATCTTGCAAATTTTGTGACATGCCCAGAAAGTAATAGCAAAATACAAAGTTCAAAGACTTTATCATCAGGAAGGGAGAGATAGTATGAAAATAATTCACACCACAGCTTCTCCTGCCTTTTTCCTCTCTCATCTATCTGAGGGGTTCCAACCTCTGTTACCTTTTCCTTACTCACCATTCACACTTTCAAGTCTCCCTGTTGCTCCACCTCCTTTTGAAAATTTGGTTAAAAATTTGTCCTTGACTCACTGAAAATGTGATCCAGAAGAGAGTTTTCTGTTTCCCTAGCACAGGTTCCTCCTGTCTACGCCCTTCCTCCTTAAGTGACCTGTTACGGCCACCTCTGTCCCGTTTCTTTGTGCTCAATTTACTCCTACTATTTTGGGATTGGTTTTTTTGTGTGTGTTTTTTTTTTTAATATTCTGTTTGTGCTTCTTCTGCTATGGTTTTATTTACACAGATTAAATGATTGCCCCTATCATGGCGGTTTGATACAAAGATATCTGATATTGATTTCTTGCCTGAACCCGAGTCACACATTTTAAATTACCTGCAGAAGAACACACACCGGGTAGATTTCCAATGTGCCTCTCAGCTTCCACCTGCTCCAAATGACACTTTTTATGTATTGATGGCCACTACCTACTTCTATCATGTCCATTTCCTGCCGGGAATTCCTGTTTTCTTGCAAGTCCAATGTTACTACTTGACTCCAGCAGCTGCTACTGTGACTACTAAAGCTATTGCCAATAGCTGTGATGGCAGCAGCTGCAGATTGTGTGTTGGCTGTCAGGGACTGCTCTGCGTGCTCTATCTACATTTACTTTAAGGCAACCAACTTTTTTACAATGACAAGGAGGACAAAAATAAATGGAAGAAAACAATATCATAAATAAAAGAAACATTTTATTCATTGCAACAATACACTATAATATGATAAATGCATAATAAAAACATTTGTCATATTTTATACTGTCATTATGCTTACATGCCTATTAAGCAGTAAAAAGTACACAAAGCCATTTGGGCACTCGGTGTATCTATCGCGTGCGCTCTCAAGGTCCCCGGTGCAGAGCGCATGCGTCTCATAATCGCGTCTCGCTGAACTGTACTGATCCTTGATGAAGCATTGTGTCAAATACAAATACATCACATCACACGCAATGGATCGAGTCTGCATCAATCAAATACGGACATTTACAGATGAGTCTTCCAGTATCAAAAAGGAGGACATGTAGGAGGACACTTTTCGAGGGCGGACGGAACTTACAAAGAAGGACGGTCCTTCCTAAAGGAGCATGAGTGGTCACCTTAACTTTAGTAATTCTTCCATGAGGAAACTGAGACTCCAAGAAAAGGTGTGGTAGGTTTACACTGCTTATGGCTGACTTTGAACTCAAATAAGAACAACTTGTTTCCAGAGTTTAATCTTAGACTGAGATAACTTCATATGGGAAGCTTCTCTTTTTCTTGAATGTATACATATTGGGTGACACTGGCTAACAAAGTTTTACCGATTTCAGGTGCAACACGTCATCTCAACACTGTGCTGTCTGCTCACCACCCCCAGTCAAGTCTCCATCCATCACCGTTTAACTCCCCTCGACCCTCAGCTACCTCCTCAAGCCCAGCCATCCCCACACAATTGTCTGAGTCCATGGGTTTTTTCTCTCTCTTTTTTTTTTTATCTTTTTTGCTCCGCCCCTCCACCCCCTTAGCCCCACTTTTCCCCGACAGCTGTCACTCTGTTCTCTCTGTCTGTGAGTCTGTCTCCATTTGGTTTGATAGTTTGTTTTTCTCATTAGATGCAAAAATTGAACGAGTAGATGAGAAAGCTACAGGCAGGCTCCTTTTTTCTTTTCCTTTTTTTTTTTTTTAGTATTTTATAGCCTGAATACATTTATTAATATAATGTTTTAAGATGCTCTATACTGCTCTGTTGATTTCTTTTTCATTGCTGAATAATGAATGTGCCTTTGGATGAATCTAACATAATGTTTATTCAGTCTTCTGATGATGAGCTACTTGGATGGTTTCCTCCTCTTCCTCCTCCTCCTCCCCTTCCTCTTCCTCTTCTTCTTCTTCTCCTTCTTCTTCTTCCTCTTCTTCCTCTTCCTCCTCCTCCTCTTCTTCTTCTTCTTCTTCTTCTTCTTCTTCTTCTTCTTCTTCTTTTTCTTCTTCTTCTTCTCCTCCTCCTCCTCCTCTTCCTCCTCCTCCTCCTCCTCCTCCTCCTCCTCCTCCTCCTCCTCCTCCTCCTCCTCCTCCTCCTTCTTCTTCTTCTTCTTCTTCTTCTTCTTCTTCTTCTTCTTCTTCTTCTTCTTCTTCTTCTTCTTCTTCCTCTTCTTCTTCTCCTCCTCCTTCTTCTCCTCATCCTCCTCCTCCTCCTCCTCCTCCTTCTCCTTCTTCCTCTTCTTGCCATAAATAAAACGTCAAGGACTGGGTCCCCTGAACAACAAATTCTAAGTGGAAGATTTGTCTGCGTAAATGTTTCAGCAGGCGCTCTTGGAATCAATACTGTGGGCGAATGATGAAAGCAGGATTATTTAGAAGGAAAAATGGAACTGCGGAGCGTCTGAGCTGGGGTCGGGCACTCCGAGCTGCCCCCCTGTGTTATGGATGTGTCTAGTGCTGTGGAGAAAGCAGTCATGTTTCCACTTCATGAAGAAGAGATTGCTAGAAACAGCCTTACCTTTTGATGAATGGTTCCTTTCTCACGGTTTTATTTGTGTTGGAAGTCTTATCCTAAGGTTCTATGGTCAGCTTCCTGCAGCCTGCTGAGAAGATACTCAAGTTCCCAGAAACTCCACCTGTCACCAGCTACCCGAGTCCTTTGCTGTCTTCCTATGCTCAACCAAAATACGACAGGATAAAATCTAAGCAGTCAACCCCACCCTTAATGCAGAAAGCTTATCTGCTTAAGCATCCTTGTACACGTTGTGCAAGTTAATGTCTTATAAAGTTCAATTTCTAAAACTTAACAGAAGTATATAATCCTGGTCAGGGACGAGCTTCAAAATATTTCCAGTCTCCTCTAGCTACGATTTTCACTTCCACACACTCTCCTTCTACTGTCGGCTTGATGGATTATAAACTGTTTTTTTGTACACATTCCCTCTGCAGTAAAATTAATGCTAGTTCAAAATACAGCTTTATCACATTTCAGAAAGAGGCAATTAAGTCATTCTGTAACCTTGGGCAAGCAATATCATTTCTCTGGACTTCCATTTGCTCATCTGTAAAATAAAGGTGTTAGAATAGATTTTCTGGAATGTCCCTCCCACTTCTTCCATTCTGTGATATGCTTTAAAATAAACCAACTCACTGTCCATTGACGAAGGTCTCCGATAACATGATATAACACGACTTCTATTTATGGATGACATGACCTTCGATGACCTTGAGGTAACTTTGCCAGATTCACATGCTACAGCCAATAGATGTATATACATTTAGCTCCATTTAACATTATGGCATCAGGAGAAAGAAGGATTGGCCCCGGATCTAATTCTTATCGTTTTATATAGTCTCTGCTTCTAAAAATCTATAGCGGCAATCACAATGAAACGAGTTCTTTCTTCGTGCCACTCACGGTTAAGTTAGTTCCAAGGATGCCACTCCAACACTGTCTGTAAAAATAAATTTGAAAATGAAAGTAAAAAGATCATAGGGAAAATGTCTGTTCGTATTTCCTCAGGGCGAATCAACCCGGGAAGCTGTTCTTTTTCTCACAAATCAGAAAAGGCAGATAAGTCACCCCTCCCTATCCTGCTGAGGAGAGCGAGCTGAGGACCCTTGGGAGGTGCAGGATAGAGCCTCGCTTAGATCAGAGGTTTTCACGGTGTGTCTGAACTCAGCTGTGAGGATGGACCAGCTGGGAGAAGGGGACTCGGAACTGTACATAACAAAGTGCAATTTTGTTTTTTTTTATGATCTAGCAGGTCAAAACAGAATAATACCGGTAGATAGGTAAATCTGAGCATACCTTCAGAAAAAAAATAAAAGGTGGGTCACTCTTCTTGAAGGTCATCGTGTTAGGCAGGCAGGGTGATTACAGACCAGCAGAGGACGCAGCAGAGTTCTGAGAGTGACCAGGAGGCGAGCACATAGTCACTGGGCTGCGGCAGGGGTCATGTCTGGGACTAAGGGACATGGGGACCACCCTTTGTGCCCAGATGGTAGTAGAAAGAAACATGGATTTACTGAGAATGTATTACCATGTAATGCAATGTGGCACAGAAAGGGACATGGAGGACCTTATATTTATATAAGGAGATGAAATTAAAAAAAAAATCTATCGAGGTCCAAGAGGAAGTGACTTCGTCGGGGGAGGGGGGTGCATGGTCAATTAGCAGGGCGTTTGTCAGCGTGGAGTCGTCAGTCTGTAAAAGCTGGTGGCTGTGTACAGAGCGGATCTGAGAATTCAGAGGGACCGACGGGAGCCAGGGAATGTGACAGGGTTTGGTGGCTGTGCACAGAGGGGATCTGAGAATTCAGAGGGACCGACGGGAGCCAGGGAATGTGACAGGGTTTGGTGGCTGTGTACAGAGCGGATCTGAGAACCGACCGACGGGGATCGTCAGAGGGACCGACGGGAGCCAGGGAACGTGACAGGGTTTGGTGGCTGTGCACAGAGGGGATCTGAGAACCGACGCGGATCGTCAGAGGGACCGACGGGAGCCAGGGAACGTGACAGGGTTTGGTGGCTGTGCACAGAGCGGATCTGAGAACCGACCGACGGGGATCGTCAGAGGGACCGACGGGAGCCAGGGAACGTGACAGGGTTTGGTGGCTGTGCACAGAGTGGATCTGAGAATTCAGAGGGACCGACGGGAGCCAGGGAACGTGACAGGGTTTGCAGAACAAAACGTGGTACAAAAGCTCTGTCCTTCTTTGGGGCACCTGAGGAGGAAAGAGGACGAAAGGAAAAGGACAGTGACCGTCCATGACAGAGGCTCGAACCTTTGGGAGAGCAGCAGCGTCCCCAGAGAAACTGTTCAGTCCGTGATCGCTGAAGCCCCAGCTTTGCAGACGACAACCCCGCAGGTGGGGATTGGGTTACAAGCAGGTGGGCTCATGCGTTCCAGGGTAAGAACTCTATGGCCTGCGTGCCTACCCCCCGCCCCGTGCATCTGCACGCTCTTTCTAGATGTGTGGGTGCACGTGCATCAGCGAGACTTTCTTTCAAACATTCCAAGAGTGAGTGAGTGTGTGTGTGTGTGTGTGTGTGTGTGTGTGTGTGTATGCAAAGTAGTTAAAACAGGGCTGGACACGTTGCAATCGGTCCTAAGTGTTAGCCATTATGTGCTCACCAACTTTCACCCAGAGACAGGACAAGCGTGTGTTATCACGCGTGTGCCTGTGTATGTACTTAGATTTGTTGGCGTTGATTCGGTGCACATAAAGAAAGGCAAGCAGAACTTCCTGGATCGCTCTTAGGTAATGTTTTGTTGTTCACAAAAGCTTTGAATTCTTAATATCGTGTCCTCAGCTCAGCAGAGGATTACAGAGTGACCCGGGCTCAGGCAGGGAGCCCAGCCAAACGCCGCAGTTACACAATTACATTTTTTTCCTGTTTCCTAAATGACATAATTTAAATAAATATCCTGAAATAGAAGTGAAGACAAGATCAATTTTCAGTAAGAAAAACTGCTTTGTTTTGGGATCTTTGAGAAATTACCTAACTGCTATTAGTATATTAGATCAGTCCTTTTAATTTTTTTTTTTTTATCCATTCCAACTACTGTAATAAAATTCTCATGTGCAATTTAACTACAACATTAGTGAAGTTGATTGGTCTATAACATGCAGGGTCAGTTATATCATTCTTTAAAACACCTGAATTACAATATTTTTATCCCAACTACTAAAGGGAAGAGCTGCTTTAATGTCTATTCCCTAAGGGGGGAAATAATTGAGAAAGTTAGTCTAATTAAATTCTTGATAATATCTTTAAAGCTTTCAAGTCACAAAACGTCACTGGAAGCCTACTTTTCAATTTAATTCTCCCAGGAGTTACTGCAAATTATATTCACCACGAGTGTGATCTTTTCTTTCAATGCAGCAGGTACACCAGCTAAAGCATCTTCTTGGGAGCAACATTAACTCCAGTTGCCTAAGTATTGAAACGTGTAGGCTCTTGAAAATTCCCATGACCAGCATTAGAGTGGGCGCTTGCTGGCTTGAGGATGCTAGGATTTCAGTTGGTAGCTCAAACAATAATGGATTAAGCCTTGGCCAGTTGGCTTAGTAGTAGAGTGTTGGCCCAGTGTGTGGATGTCCTGGGTTTGATTCCTGGTCAAAGTACACAGAAGTGCCCATCTGCTTCTCCACTCTTCCCCCTCTCACTTCTCTCTCTCTCTCTCTCTCTTTCTCTCTCTCTCCTCCCTTCCTGCAGCCATGACTCGATTGGAGCGAGTTCACCCCGGGCACTGAGGATGGCTCCATGGCCTCCGCCTTAGGTGCTAAGAAGAGCTTGGTTTGCTGAGCAAGGAAGCAATGATACAGATGGGCAGAGCATTGCCCCCTCGGGGGCTTGCTGGGTGGATCCCAGCTGGGGTGCAGGTGGGAGTCTGTCTCTCCTTCCCCTCCTCTCACTGAATAATAATAATAACAATAATAATAAAAGGATCAATTAACTACCTTATGTTTAGTGACAAGATTAGGAGACTGAGGACTTGGAATTGCTTGTAACTCCAGGAAGATTGTGCACAACAACCTGTGACAACTCGAACAGTGGAGAAGCCAGCTCCCCATTGTCCGGTCCATTTCTGCACCTGGACCGGTGGGACCCGAGGGTTCCTGAACGATTTCATTGAAATACAGAGATGAAGCAGCTTCGGAAAAGAAGGCGAAGCTATGGAGCCTGCCTACGGTTCATGTAGCCCTTTGTTCTCAGCATAATGTTCCCCTTACAGATTATGTTTCCATTTAAGTATACATGTTAAATTCTTTCCAAGTACCTACGCTGTGCACAGCTCTCTGCTGTAGGCTCATTATTGCTACTTATTTTCCCTATGCATTTGGATACTTCCCCATCTTTCTGTCTTCTGTGAGTCTGTCATTCCTCTTCACTATCTTCCCTTGGCTTTTTCATGCTGACAAAGGCTCATTCATGCAGAATTATACTTTTTTTCCTCAGAGTAAATTACCCAAATCTCTTATAAATCAGCAGTAATTTAGGTAACCCACACTTTACAAACTGTATTTTAAAATGGTTAATTGCATCATTTTCTTCTCCGCTACCGGTGATTTCTAGAGTAGAAGTAGTTTACCTCATATATGTTTAGAACCATCAGCATTCTGAAATATAGTAGAGGCTTGAGGATGAAATGAAACATAGTTATCTTGATTAAAAGATACACATTAAATATGTGCAGAAGCATTATTAAATCTAAAAAATATATAATTAAGTAAGATAATAAATGAGTTTAGCTGCTAAATTTCTAATATGGCATCTTTCAATATTAGAAGAAAAAAAAAAGGAAGAAAGTTGAGTGGAGAGCATTTATTACCCATCGGAAACTTAGCAGGAAGCTGAGTCGCTGTATATTACAATGCTAACACCTTGTGCAGCAGAACAATTTGGCAAGAGATTCGAAACCCCGCAGAACTGTCAGAACATTCCTGTGCCAGCCAGTTACTATGGAAATGAAGGCAAAATGGAATAGAGTGTTAAGCAGAAAAAATCAGCAGGAATTGCTTATCGCTCAAGATTTGGGCAAAGATATTAGATAAGAATCACCGTAAGCAGTGAGTCTGTCTTAAACTATTGTGCTGACAGTAAAACCTGTAAGGTTTTGCTCTCTGGCATCTTGATACTCTGTATTTATCTTTTCCCTACACTCTTTAAGTATGCAACTGCTATGTAACTATCCACCCTGTTAGAACTTGTCTTAAGCCTTGGTGCATTTATCATTTCAAACAGCAAGGTTTGGTTGAGTACCAACCTAATAGTTATCTTTCTCTGAAAACGTATACACAGAGCCCTGTAAATCAATTATTTAATATACCGTCATTAAATCTGTTCTAAATGACTTCTCCTCATTCGTTTTACTTGTGCAAGAATAGTTTGCATTACATTTAACTTATGCAAATTAAAACTCAGAGGAAGCTTATAAAAAAAATTCGCCCACAAAATACCTGTTATGTACTTTGAAAGCATTTTTATTTCTATCAGGTAAATAGGTTAGATGCCAGCCTAGAATGTTAGGCTATAATATTTGAGAAAGAGGTCCTAGAGAGACAGTCTAAATAGAGATAAAAAGTGAGTGTCATGATTGAGTTACTACATTACCAGGCTTATCAGAAAATTTTATGCAAAGTATACGTACGCCTGTTTTTCTGAAAGGTTATTACTTTGCTGGAAATGTTTATAAATTTCTCTATTCCCAATTTCTGTTTGAGTGGGAAGATACAATCTAAGCGTGTTGTTACTGCAACTCACTAAATAGTTCTAAACGTTGTTAAAGTAGATTATCCACTTCAGTTTGAATTTGCTATGGAATAACATCTAAAAAAATAAAAAATAAAATTATGGCCTAGTTTGCCCCGATTCTAATTTGGGTTGACTTACGTTATCTATACAGCATAACTTAAATATTCCTTTCTCGTCATAGCGGATAGATTGTGGGTTTGGTGTTTGATATAGTGCATAGCTGAGACTCTCAACTCAAGCTCTATCCTCCCTTAAAACTAACCCTTAACTCCTCCTCGAACAATAAAAAGGCTGAAAAGTGTATTAAAGAGTATAACAAAAAGCAAGACCAGAAAACCAGAAATTAATATTATAATTTAACCTGATGACTACCGACGAAGAAGACGGGAGAAGAAAGATCAACGATTTAATGCATTTTCATATTTACTATAGAAGCACCAATGCATGAGCGTGTCAGGGAACCAAGTCTAAGCTAAGAAAGACTTACTATGTGAGGGCATGTCACATAGTGAGCTTGAAGTGTGTGATTAAACACAACTGCTTCCTACTCTAGATTTTGGGCGAGGATTCTAACAACAGCCAAACAATGAAAGACAGGACCAGCATCAAGCCTCCTTGGTGATGACCGACATCAAGGATGCAGGAATTCTTATTATAGGTTGGATAAGAAAAAGAAAACAAAACCACAAAAATTTTAAAAACAAGATGATTTCTGAAGAAGAAGCGAAACCCAAACTTCGTCCTGGGGAGCCACAGGAAAAACATAGCTTTGACTGATTCCTAGAAAAATGGGAAGGAAATTTACCAAGTCTGTACCCAATGAGAAACAAGATGAGACGTCTGAGGGGGCAGAACTGAGGGACGAGGTTCAGACAGGGCGAGACAAACAGACAAATTAACGCTTAAATCCCCTGCACAAATTTCAAGGACAGAGAAAAACAGAGGAGCAAGCTTACATTTTTTTTTTTTTTTTTATTGCAAATGGAACTGGAGAAGCAGCTCACAACTGCCCTGTTCTGTCTCACAAGACACTTTGTTGCTTTTCAAAGACAACAGACCCACATCTCAGGTCAAGCGGCGGAAGCCTGGACAGAGGCGAGAACTTCATCTGCCGGCTGCACTCAGAACCAAAGGACCGGACACGGCCAGAACTTGAACACAGGAACCTTTCGGAATAGATGGGTCCGCTGTCCAAGGAGGTCTGGTGCTGATACCCCATCACCATAAATGGCCAAGCTCCAAGGTCCCCCAATTAAAACCTGCCCCCTCCAGTGCTCCCACATCCCCATCCCTTAAAAACCTTCAAGTCCTGCCCCGCACCCTGGGTGGGGGCGTTCCAGTTTCTGAGCGTTATCCTCTCGCTCTCCTGGGTGGGGCCATTCTACTAAGGTATCCAGGATTGGATCTCGTAACAATGTAAAAAACAAAGCAAATGAAATGCCGCTCATTGTAACCGCCAGCCATGGCTTGGCGCCTGTGCCCTGTCTGTTACCGGTTTCAGCGTGTGCCAGTCCTGTTCTGTGTCGGGTCTCCTTCTGAGAAGATGCCCACCGGAGCACCGAGTGACCTCCCCCTGGCTCCCTTCCTCCTGAGAGCCAGTCCCCGCAGGGCAGAGGGAACGACAGCTCCCATTCCTGCCTCTCAGACCACCGATGTGAGAAAACAGATGGTTTTCACTAATGTTAAAAAGGAAGCTTTCCCTCTGGCCCTGGTTTGGTGCTTCAAAAATAATCAATATCTAATCTGAACTTGTGATGACATTTGTATTTCTTCTTTCAGGAGGAGAAAACCATGACTGTATTATGCAAGAAAGTTCTGACACTGTAGCTGACAATTTCATTTTTTATCATCTCCAGCTTGGCGTTTTTATTTTATCTTTTTCTGATAAACATAGAACAACAACACACACACACACACACACACACACACGTATATATTGTAGCTTCCCAGTTAAAACAATTTTTCTTGGGAAAGTAAGGCACACACATTAAAACAAAACAAACAAAAAAGAAAGTTGGAAATAAGGTGCTTGTATACTCTTTTAACAAAGGAAAGAGGGTTGGGGCTGAAAGTAAAGATACATTGTTGGGGGGGAATGCCTGGGACAATAAGGGGAAACTGACAGGAGAAGGCGTTATTCGGTGAGGTATGCGCGCGCAGCCTCCCTGGGTCCACGCTCCATCTCCGTGATAAGAGTGACTTCATTATCGTGGCGCATGGAGGAGGGGGAACTCACACCGCCTTCAGGAAGGGGAATCTATGCCTTGTTCTGGAGCCGAGAAGAGGAGGAGAGCAGCTCGTGGACCTGTTGCTTCCGAATTGACTTCAGGTCAAAACACTCCTTATGCCAAGGTGACCTTTCTGGGGTGGCTGCTCCCGGTCCTCTTCAAAGGAACTGACCGGGACCGGTCCACTGACATCTGGTTTTCCCTAACGGGCTCACGCGCTCAGCACGAGCTCCCGGGAGCGTCGTCAAGTTTAGCACCTCCTCTGGCTGCTACGGATCCAGTTGACAGTGGGGAGAGGTAGGCACGTGGGAAAGTGTTCTAGATCTAAGAGGACAAGGGGGAAGGCTAGCCGTTCCCACCGTACTCGGTGACCCTGGTTGGTGCAAGTTTGACTCCCGTGCGCACACACTCACAGCCTTACCTGGAGGCTGGGTATGGCCGGCCGCAGAGGTGGACGGGACCAGAATCTGATCCTTCGAGATTGAGTGGTAGGCAGCAAGGAAGCCCATAGTTCAGCCTGGGAAACATCTGTCCCTTGTCAGGCGCTAGCAAATGTTTACTGATACAGTCACGTTAATGACTCGGGAGGAGACAAATCATGTTTTCCAGAGCCCTGAGCTTCAGAAAAATGGGTAAGAGAAAAAGCAGGGTGCTGGAGGGTGTCCGAAGTACCTCTGCTACTTTGAGCAATACACTCCGAGGTCAGCACTGGCCGGGCATGGCCACTGTGCCGGCTGGTCACCTCAGGGGGCTCTGCTGGGAAGGAAGGCTCGTGCCAGGGGTCCGAAATCCAAGTGGTTTGCGGAATGCACTACGATGAGTCCTCGTATACCTAGCTGAGTCCCTTGTTTCACTAACCCAAACAACAAAAACAGAACTTCCAGTCTTTACCAAAAGTTTTCTCTCCCTTTCTGACAGGGAGAAGCAGCCCAAAGTCAAAGGCTAGTCCCTCCCCTCCCCAACCTACTGTTTCACGGGGTCCCAGGCCAGCCACAAACAAATCAAGGCACAGTCGGGTGGGCCATGCATAGGAGCCAGAAAATAAATGGACTTGGGAAGTTAAGATTCAAAACAGGAAGTGAAATTTATGGGTTGTTTTTTTTTTTGCAATTATCACATTACTCAGAAATAAAATTTTAGTGATATTTGGGAAGAATTGTGTGGGGGGAGAAAATAAATCTTAGGCTAAAAGAGCGTCTAGTAACTTAGCTTTTATCCATTCACTCATGGAGTGAGCGTCTAGTAACAAACTGAATCAGCAGAAATCTGCTCCGTCCAGGCAGGAGAGCATCATCTTCTTAAATGAGGTTGGCAGAGGGGGCCGGAGGGAGCTGGGTACCAGGACAGTTTTAGGGCGAAGTCAACTGGCCCGCGCTGTTTGCTCACAAACCACAGATCTGGAAGCTTTGGATGTTGCCTCTGCTCTCTTCGTCAAAACTATTTTTTTAAAATTGAGTTTATGAGGGTAACACTGGTTGACATAATTATACAGATTTCAAATGCTCAGTTCTACCACATATCTCTGTACAACTTATTGTGTGTCCACCTCCCCTCCCACGTCGACTTCATCCATCACCATTTATCCCCACACACTCTTGTCCAGCAGGCTGACAGCCATCACAGCAAGTTTTCACATAAAAATCAGGTGGTTAGATGGGGCCCTGAATCACTGAGGACAGTCACCAATGTCCCTGCTCCCTCCCACCACACTGTTTAGCGCCCAACACAAGCAACAAGATGGCTGCCCTTCAATTGCGCGTCCTCATCTCGTATGATGTCACCTATCTGCTGGAGCCTCATTTGTAGCTAAAAAAGACGAGGATGGCAAAAGTCATTTTTAATAAAATTGGGAAAGAAATGACTTTAAAAATGTAGAAGAAAATCTACAAGAATGTTTCAGAAATGCAGGTTCTGGAATGACTTTTTTAAACACAATGACAAAAGTAAATAAAAGGAAAAATGAGGTTCGACCGCGTTAAAAATGTATGTTCATGCCTCACAGAGACACCACGAACAGATAAAAGCCAAGGAACATGTGCTCAAAGAATAAACCATGGATACGTGTTCATAAAATAGAACAAATGCACGCATAGCGCACAGACACGGACAGCAGAGCCGTGAGCGTCGGAGGGGAAAGGGAGAGGGGGTGTACATAGGGGGTCAAGGGCGGGGAGAACGGGAATGGGAAGAGACGTTGCTTGGGGTGAAGGGCGCACAATGCCGTGTGCAGATGAGGTCTTTATTGAGTTGTACACTTGAAACCTGGGTGGTTGTGCAAACCAATGTCACTCTAACAAGTTTAAAAACAAATAGAATCACTAGAGTGAAAAGTGAGCACAGGTCATTAATAGTGTTATCAAGAGAGCAGAGACCCAAATGGACAGAATGGATAAAAACTTTCCCAGCGGTGACAGCAAACCATGACCGTAAAAACAGATACTGGGATATGTTTAAGCATCCGGTGAATACTACTAATCTAGGTAGACGAGGAGGAAACATTACAGGGATCATGAGTCCGTCATTATATGACCGGCCATTCCACTTTTAATTACGCATTTTAAAATCCATGGGACACGATTATGGAGTGGAATGGGTAACCCTATTCCTGGCAGCGAAAGTTGTCAACACAGAAAAATTAGAGAAAATTTATCACCTCTCCATGAGTGAATGGATACATAATTTGTGTCACATTCCTAAAATAGTTAAAATAAACCCAAACTACCTGTATTAACATGGGTTGATCTCAAAATCATAATGATCCGTGAGGAGCATGAACTGTTTGGTACCATCTTTATAAAAGAGAAGAAAAAAGAATAGTACATCTCCTATACACACAGTAATAATGGGAGGATGTCCAAGTTGGTGATACTACTTTTCTTTGAAGGGAAGGAGCAGTATCCAGGGGCCTCTATCTGTATTTGTGATGTTTTTATTTTTCAATGTATAAATGTGGCAAAAAGTTAAGGTTAGTAAACTAGTTGCTGAGCATGCAAATATTTCTCAGTTTTCGTGGGCTAGCTATATATACCACATAACAAAGTCAGTAAAAATAAAAAAAATAATAGCAATCACAGCAATGATAACAATGATCATTCAAGGAAGTTAAAGTGTGGAAGCCCCCCCCCCCCATCTATTAAACATGGGGCGTCTCCCTGGTGTATCTCGGGGTCTTCCCAGAAGCCTCACCCACACTTGAGTGTTTCTTCATGCTTCTTAGGACAGGCCAAGAATACCTATTTTGACTCCACAAACGAAAAGAGAAATATGATAATTCATGTGAATAAAATACCACATATGTTTAGTTCCTTCACATTTTTTTAAATTAATGTAAGAGATACATTTATTTTTCTCTTTTTGGGGGGTAAAATCAGAACTTCTTATTTTTCATTCTTGTATATCCAAATTTTATTCCTCTCTATCCAAACTGCACGATAGCTTAACCATCAATCATGATCGTCGATTTTCAAATTAGCAGCATGAATTTGCATGAAGGCATTAATGGTGGATTATGGAAATCAAACACTCTCGAGTTCCATCCGTTTTACTTGTTGCCGGATGAGAGTTGAACCCAGTGTGTGAGATGGGCAGAGCATGTGGAGATGAGACCTGTGGCTCTCCGCGGTCCGAGGGGGATTTTCCGCCGGGGTCATTTCAGTGGGTTCCCAGGATGTCTTCCTGACCTGCAGGTGCAGAGGGGAGAAGGTGCTTTCCATATAAGAGGATACTATCACAAGTGTCTTTCCTGGATATTTATTTTTTTATTTTTTTATTTTTTATTTTTTCTGAAGCTAGAAACCGGGAGAGACAGACTCCCGCATGCGCCCAACCGGGATCCACCCGGCACGCCCACCAGGGGGCGACGCTCTGCCGCAACCAGAGCCACTCCAGCGCCTGGGGCAGAGGCCAAGGAGCCAGTCCCAGCGCCCAGGCCATCTTTGCTCCAATGGAGCCTTGGCTGCGGGAGGGGAAGAGAGAGACAGAGAGGAAGGAGGGGGGTGGAGAAGCAGATGGGCGCTTCTCCTGTGTGCCCTGGCCGGGAATCGAACCCGAGACTTCTGCACGCCAGGCCGACGCTCTACCACTGAACCAACCGGCCAGGGCTCTTTCCCGGATATTAACTATCTGTTGGACACGTTGATTTAAATACTTGCAGGACAAATATTTTTGGGGAAAAAGAAAACCACCACCATAAATTTAGAAAATCTAAACAATTGACCAGTATAGCATATCCCGGGCGCCTGAACAGTACATGTCTGTTATCATATCATGCTTAGAAAGTGAATGAGTATATCTAAATTAATAGATATTGATAAACATGCTGCTGTCTTAACTGTGAAACAATGTATAGACATAACTTTTCAATTTGAACGAGAAGCA
This sequence comes from Saccopteryx leptura, assembly GCF_036850995.1. Classification (NCBI taxonomy): domain Eukaryota; kingdom Metazoa; phylum Chordata; class Mammalia; order Chiroptera; family Emballonuridae; genus Saccopteryx; species Saccopteryx leptura. The sequence continues at coordinate 3,447,395 of NC_089514.1, read as the reverse complement.
TTTGTCTTCCTTGCTAGAATTATAGTGGGAGCTGTAGCAGTGCTTTCCACTGGGGTCATCACTGCTAAATAATTAGCCTTGACCTTCATCAAGGCCCTTCCTCTGCTGGCGAGATCTGTAACTATTAAAGTGAGACATTTTCTTGCTAATATAATTTCATGGGTAGCAGCGCTATCTCAAATGGGAGGACATTAAGACTGACTTCCGCAGGCTTTATTTGTCTTCAAGTGAATCCATTATCAAGAAAATTTAATCCCTTTCTGACTCTAGAATTACAAGGCAGAGTACTTATGTGATGGAATTATATTAGACTACTAATTATCCATTGTGCATTTGAAACTTAAACAATTTCACTTTCCATAATTACTTTTTTTCTCATTTCAGTTTCAATAACTTAATTCACTTGTTAAAGTGGCATTACAAAGAAATCTCTGGGGAAAAAAAGTGATTCTAAAGATTTAGAGCTAGATTTAAATAAACAATCATTATAAAATTTTAGGGCTAATACTGACTTCTTGTGCTTATTCCCAATGGAAAATGCCTTATCTATTTTATGAAGGAATACGTTCATCTCCAAAGTGGATACATTAGTGAAATAAGGACAGCCACATTTTTACAGGGTTATTATTTATTGGTGTCAAGTTGAAACTTATGTTTTAGTAACTTACACTAAAGTGTTTTCCATCATCATTGATTGCATCAAAATGCAAATATGTTTTATTCAAACTCAGGGAGAATTATGGCTTTAACATTTCTTAATGGATTGTAGTACTTATTTTTAGATGAAAAATTATTTCTAATTTTGCCTTTATGTACATACATTCTATTATTTCTACCACGTGAAATTTATATCCAAATTCTGGAGTTCTGGGAACTAGCTCCATATTGTTTTGCAGCCATTCTATTGTGAAGCAGGAAGACAGAATGATTTAAAACTGTTGTTTACATTTACTACAGATGTTTTATTCCTGGAAATTTCTTCTATAAATCACTGACATCCAGAAGACATTTTGTGACATATTCACTCTGTTAGTTAACAGAAAACAGATTGCAATTTTGCCTTAATAAGATTGTTTTCTCTTCACAAAGTATTTAAGGCCAAAAAATGTCACTTAATAAGTGCCATTGGCAAAGTATTTATTGTGTGTAATTGCCTTTATATACTTATGTATATTGTCTTTATTATTTAAACTAACTCATAAGGTAAGTATTATTAAGTGCATTTTACAAATAAGGAATCGAACATGAGTAACACTACGATGACTGCAGACCACACAGATAGCAAATGTCTAAAGCTGTGCAAGTCACCTGTCTCTTGTGTACTCCTTCCTTTCCGACATATGCATCTCAAGACACAGGACAGTCCTGCCCAGAGAGGTCACAAATCATGCATGTGTCCTCTCTGCTTCAACAGAGTTAAGCAGACAGAGTACGGCTTTCTTGGAAACTTCAAAAGTAACCTAGGTTCCGAAGGAAGGTGTGTGTGTGTGTGTGTGTGTGTGTGTGTTTGAACAGTCATTGAAGTAGTTAGTAGCTGTGGGATGAGATCTGTTTAAAAATTCACAACAGTTCAACTGTTAGAAACATGAACATCTCTTGTGGGAATTGGTGGAAGGAGGGCTCTAATTGGATATTAATTTTTCTACAGAAAAATGTATGAAATTTTATGCTCAGTAAAATAAACATCATAAATACCTTTGTTTAGCTATCAAATAAACTGTGTATAAACCTTTGTATTGTCTTTTTAAAAGCATTTTAAAAAATGTATTGATTGATTTTAGTGAGACAGAGAGAGAGAGAGAGAGAGGGAGGGAGAGAGAAGTATTCATTCTCTGTCCCACTTAGCTGTGCACTCATTGGTTGCTAGCATTGTGTGCTCTGATGGGGGATTGAACCCTTAACCTTGGTATTTCAGGACAATGCGCTAACCAAGTGAGCTAACCAACCAGGGCTGGATTGCCTTTAAATTTTTTTTCAGACTTGAGGATGAGAGAGGGAGTTGTTACTTCGGAAGGAAGGTTGAGAGCACAGCAATCGCCGTTTGTTACGTGGCAGCCCAGCCGTGAGCTGACTCAGCTTGGCCGTGCATCTGTGGTTTAGGGCACGGCTCGATTGTCCTAGTTTATCAAGACTTAAGTTATTTTCTTTGCCTAGATAATTATAATGAAACAAAACAAAACAACAAAAAAAACACAATACTTTTTGCACACTCAACTGGTGTTTTATAAATGAACATTCCCTCGAAGTCAGTTTAAAATGATCCTTTATTACATACCTGCATGACTTCTCGTGGATGTCGTGATCATTCCATTCTGTTGATCTTGAGCATAGTGACAGCAACTACTGAAAGCCAGCCTCTCACCAACTGTCATCTGTGTAGACAGACCTGCATTAGAATCAACCACTGGTTTTGTGATTTATGGAAGGCAATGAGATCGCCGTGGTAGGATCGGGATTGCTCTGTCACCAAGGTGAAGATTTTCTTTTGGCTTTCTTAGTTTTATTGGCTTATTCCTTGAAGAAATCTTTTCTCTAATTTGGGCTATGCCCTCATGGGATTTCCCATCTTCTTCTCCATCACTGGTACGTACTGCAATAGGCAATTAAATGTATACACACAGGTTCCTTTTAGTCTAATGTGTCCTCTCGTCAAACATGTTAACATTGTTTTAATAATGTCTATGGTACCACAGGACACGATACAGAGGTTTTTTTTTTGTTTTGTTTTGTTTTTTGAATTAAATCCATATTGAAACCTTGCAAAGAGTAAACATTATTTTAATGCTACAAGAATAATGTAGCATAATAAAATGATCCCAATGTGAAATGAAATAGAAAAAAAATCTCAGACTTAAGCTTGAGGTTGTTCTTTGCGAGCTTTTTAATTAAGTCACTTCTGACTTTAATCAACCAACGTGCCTATTTTTTTCTCAGTATATTGACGTTAAAGAGAAGTGAATTTTTATCTTTGCTCAGTTCTGTATATTTCCAAAATATTTTGCACATGTACTTACCCCCAAGTACAAGATAGGTTCATTTATCCCCTTGTAGAACTTTTAAACATACACCACTACAGTCCTTTCATGGAAATAGTTCTCTGTATTCTTATTAATATTGACAACGGATAATAATGAGAGTGGAAAATATTGACAATGATCATGAATATCAAGCACCACGCATTCTAAAATTCTAGAAACCAGAAACAGAGAACACACACCACGGGGAACAGAAGACAGGGAGACCAGCACACAAGAACAGAAATGCAACGATGACCCTACAAACCAAGTCCTTATATCCATTAACCCTACTTACTTCAGTCACTCAGTTCAGTAATTATCCGTTTCTAAAATCCGAGACCCATCGAGTCTCTCCGTTTTACCACCGCCCTGACTGAAGGCCTAGTTAGTGGGCTTTAAAAAAATGGAGGAGGGTTGGCTAAGAAACTACCGACAGTCAAATTCAGATATCCCCACCGCCTCCTCTTCTGACTTTTGCAGTGGATCAAAAGTGAATTCTTATCACACCCATTTATATTTACATACCACTAGTTTCCAAAAGCAGTCGACTGTTATTGTCCCTTGGGTAAACGCAATGCTGTTAGTCATGCTCCCCAGATGCGTGTATTTTGATGGAACAGGAAAGAGCACATTGGCCGTTGGTGTTTTCCATGCCGACCACAACAAATCTAGCCACCCGTGCTCTCTGACTCAGTAGGGATTTAACCTAATACCTGTTCTCATTTGCAGCACTGTCCAACTAATTTAATGAACCCTGATCCTAATAAAGATAAATGACTGGTTGCTCATTAATTTAACATGTTTATTCTGTAATTCTGCATCATTTCAATACCCTATATGGAAATAATGCCTCACATCTCATCTGTTGGGCTCTTTAGTTGGGGAGGTCCATTTCCTTCCATCTCTCTCCTCCATGATCGTTTGCTAGCAAACATACCCACGGCTGGGCATGTCAACAGAAGAGATGACTAATGAAATCTAAACAGTTATAAAAGGAAAATTCCCATGAACTGGATAAACACAAAAATTGCCAACGGGATGAATAGGAAGAGGATGCGACAGAAATTGATAGTGCCAAGTGTATCATTTCAGCCACATTGCAGTACTCATAACCATTACTTAGAATCAGCAACGCCACACAGCTAATCAACCGCATGTGTTCTTCTTCACAGCTGTTACCCCGGAAAACACGCCGCTCCCCGCCCCTCGCGGCGCCCAGACACACTGTGATTGTAATGAACACCTCTCCTGATGAGGGGATGGAGCCCGACATCTTGGAGACAATTCAAACAGAGGTCCATATTGGAAACTTGGAGCCATGCAGTTACCAAGGCAACTCTCTGGCGAGTTCATGTCTCTTGCCTTCATGTCAAGTTTTGTTAAGTGTATTTTATATTTTATATTTGCTATTCCTTTTCACTTACTCCTCTAAAGTGGCGAGGAAACAAAATAAAATTGTAAGTAACACAACCAGACATGCCCTTGAAAGGCTCAGTCCTGGCGTTATTCATTCATTCGCTGACTTGGAGGAGAACATATTGTATATTGTTCAGCTGTCAGTAACGGTCTCCGCCGTGTGTATACACATATGGCCTCCTGTCCGTCTGTCTGTCCGGGACATGGAGACGGAGGAAGCCGGCAGGAAATTACAGAGCAGTAACTAACGAGTTCAACCTACTGTATGGTGTTAAGAGAACATTGAACAGGAAGTGCTCACCTAGTCAGAAAGCTCAAGGTTGAGTGCTTCCATTGAAAACATATTCTTCAAGCAAAGCCTGAATGGAGGACTGTAATGCTGGTGGTCCAGGCCGGGCAGGGTCACGTGGGATCCTGGCAGATGGTAGAGGAACTGCGGACCTGGAGAGGTGGGGCCCTACCCGCTGACTGGAGGCTCGCAAAGACAGGCTAGCGAATAAACAACAAAAGGGAAAGAGCTGATAAACAAAGGAAAACCTGCTATTCGCATTCATTGCACCCAGGGGAGGCCCCACAGCCTTCTCCAGGCCACGCCCACGGCCTTCACAGGCCACGCCCATGGCCTTCACAGGCCACGCCCACATCCTTCTCCAAGCCACGCCCACGTGCCTCTGCCACCTGCTCAGGCTCTGACCAAGTCAAGTGCTTGCAGCTGGTAGACCCGCGAGCAAACCCGACACAGCTGCCCCACAAGGTCTAACTAAAAAAAGGAGGTGGGAGTCACGTGAGACATGTCATGAGTGGACAGAAGCATACAGGTGCTGTTTTTTAGTCACACAGTTCATGGCCTGGATACAAATGGTCAAGACAAGAGTGGAGAACAGCCAGGCGAGGGGACAGAGTGTGCGGTCCCCACCTGTTCACGTCTGTTAAGGGTCTGGAAGGTGTACCCTAAGAGCACTCAGAAGCCCAGGAGGGTCAGTGAGCAGGGGCATAGGCCTTCGTTCAGCGAACCTCTATTATGAAGAACACACAACCTCTCCAAGGGTAAATATTCTCTCTGACTAGCTCAACATAGCCCGGCTGGTTTCCTGAAAGGGCCACTCTGCCTATCACCCATACCACCCACCACGGGCGACCTGTGCTGTCTCAACCTCCCGTCCGGAAACGGACCTCTCTCGGTCCCTGGGGCGGCCAGTCCGGGCAGTGCGTGGCTGTCCTCCCTGCCCTTGCTGTCTGCTCTCCGGGCAGTGTGTCCTGCGGGAGCCGGCCCTCACCGTCTCTTACTATGATCCTTCCGGTCACTCCCTGCGGCCCCCGCTCGGGTCTCAGAAGTCACCAGACCGAGAGCAGCAGCGCTCACGTGCCAGCTGCCCTTCCAGAACTGCCTTGTACAACCAGACTCGGCTAGTATTGGTTTAGAAATTCATATTCCATTTTAATCAGCTTGATTTTCTAAAAATTTAAAATACCGATAACATTCAAGGCGTGCGCCCCAGAGTTCTCTGTGGCCTGACTCAAATGTATTTATTGCTCCGGTCACGTTTCCACAAAAAACCCAGCGTCCTATGATTTTATTGCACTTTCTTCAATGTTCTTGGCCTTTCCCCGTCTTTACGGAGGTTCTCAGACTGGGGAGATGCTAACTGCAAAACATGCATTCAAAAAATATAAAAATAAAAATAAAGAGACAATGTAAGTAGCGTAGGAAGATGGGGAAGGCCAGAAGGTTTCCACTTGAACCTGCCCTTTCTCAATGATCCGTTGTGAACTGTGGACAAGGCATTACCTTTCTTTGGGCCTCTGTTTATCAACCGGTAAAAATAAACAGGTTATTGAATAAATAGCAAAAAATAAATAAATATGCAACTAGGGAATTTGATCTGGAGATATGGAAGAAAACATAAGTTTAATGTTCTGCAGAAATAAAACAAAACAGGCTATTTGATGTTTAATGGATAAATATTTAAACACACTCAGAGATATTTCCCTCATGCATTTTTAAAACTTCATTCCTTTCTCTTTCCTGTAAGCGTATTTAAAGACAAGGCAAAATTATTCTATAACAGATAGATATCCATCTGCTACTTCTTCGATACTTTGTTACCGTTCCATATTTCCATAGTTATGGAATAATCACCTCCCTGTAAACAATGAGAATGTCACCATTTAGGATTTCAGGGATCGGAGGAGACGGAGAGAGCTCGGAGCCTGTTCTGTTTCCCGACATGCCCGACCTGATGACTCAGCGGCGGCTACTGCTTGGCCGGCGGATGGCCAGCTTCAAGTTCCTTTTCTCGTGTTCTTTGTGATACATGACTCAGCCACGTATGGGGAACTGAGAGCCAATCCCAGCCCACCGGAGAGGCCTGGGAATGTCCTGGCCCCCTCGTGGGGACGCTGTGTAGGCGCTCCCTGGTTTCTGTCTGTGAAATGGAACTTAACTCCCTGGCTGTAAATCAGAGACCGCCCCCAACTTGGCCTACGTTGTGGCCACTCTCCAAAGCACATCCTTTCTTGGGCTGCAGCTGGGGGGTGTTTATAGATGCTTTTTTTTTTTCTTTCAATCCTGTTGATTTGCGGTACTCACTCACAAAGTGGGATTTTCGGGAATTTTTCTAGATTTCAGGGCTTTTTGCCTTTATTGTCAATGTAAGGACTATATTTTAGAGGTTTTTTTTTTTTTTTTTTTAAATTATTATTTAACAAGTAAACTCCTGAAAATAAAATGAAAGGTAGACTCCATTTTTATTCGTAGGCATAGTTGACTATAAATGTGGCTATATATCTGTGTTCTTTTTCTCTGTTTTCTTTTCTTTTTTTTTTAATTTAATTTTATTTATTTATTTACAGGGACAGAGAGTCAGAGAGAGGGACAGATAGGGACAGACAGACAGGAACGGAGAGAGATGAGAAGCATCAATCATCAGTTTTTCGTTGCGACACCTTAGTTGTTCATTGATTGCTTTCTCATATGTGCCTTGACCGTGGGCCTTCAGCAGACCGTGTAACCCCTTGCTGGAGCCAGCGAGCTTGGGTCCAAGCTGGTGAGGTTTGCTCAAGCCAGATGAGCCCGTGCTCAAGCTGGTGACCTCGGGGTCTTGAACCTGGGTCCTTCCGCATCCTAGTCCAACACTCTATCCACTGCGCCACCTCCTGGTCAGGCTTCTCTGTTTTCTTTTTAAATTGAATTTATTTGGGGTGACTCTGGTTAATGAGTTTAGACAGGTCTCAGGTGGACAGTCCATCCTGTGCACACCGTAGCGCGCTTGCTCACGCCCCCTGCCACCCACGCCCAGCCTCCGCCCATCAGTAATGAGGGGGCCCTGCTTTCTCCGCTTGGCTGGGAAGAAAGCGACTTGGTCAGCGTCCGTGCACGGATTCTTTGGAGAACATGCATCTCCCACCTCCCATTTGAAGATCAAAGATTGTTCTAAGAAAAAGACTTCTGGAAATGAAAATTCGGACATTGGTGATCATTTACATCATTTTATGTGACAATTATTTCGTCCCAGGAAATTCATTAAATCTTTTTGTTGTGTTGCTAGTCCTCCCAGTCTTCGTTCGGATTCTCTCCGTGCAGACTGACATCAGCAGAAATCACAAGGTCATCTTCTTTCAGACAGGGAAGCACTGGGGTGTGTTTCGCCAGTCAGTATTGAGCCTCACGTCTTCTCGTTACGGAATAGTCATAAACACATCAAGACTTCTCATTAAAAACTTTCTTAACGAGCATCTTTTTCAAGGTTTAAATGTGCTTTTACTGTTTGCTTGCTTTTATTTTACAATTTAATGTGTACTTTAATAAAGTTGTTTTGTTACTTTTTATTAATGGTCAGTGCTACTGGTTTCCCATTAATGTGCGTGATATAAAACCTTCATTTTAAGCAGAGTTCGTATAAAGTATAGTGTGTATAAAGCAAAATACTATTAGGTATAGTCTAATATAGGTTGTCAACAGTTCTTATAAAATTGCATAGTTGTTAAGTAAATAAATGAAGCCTGGGAAGCATTTTGCCATCTAATAACTCTTAAATATTCTAGTGTTCCTGTTATATAAGAGACTCTGCAAGAACGAGAAGAGAGGATTTTTTAAAAAAAAAACACACCAGGAAATTATTAATTTTATAATCCATACAGGGTGCTGTGGTTGGCATGTTGCACACGCTATTTCTTTTCATTCCGATGAAAATACGATGTTAGTTTTGTACCTTTAGTATTTAAGGTGAAAAAAATAGAGCCCAATGTGGCCACTAACTTGATCGAAATGACATGAAAAATAGATTGTACGAAGGACGTTAGAATTCCAGGCTCTCACAGAGGTCACTGCGCTGCCGCAGGCACAGCCACAGGAGGGGGCAGGAGTCCCACGACGTGCTGCGTCTCCCCAAGGCGCCCGCAGAGGACGTGGACACGGTCAGACCTAACAGGATTTGAAAACACAGTACGGTCAGTGCCCAGCAGCACACTAAGGGGCATTCTGCCCTGGGCATCGAAGGACTGGGGAGAGCGAGTGACTATTCCTCACACCCTGAAGGGTGGACGGGAGCCTGCAGGCAGAAGAGAGTGAGGTCAGTCTGAGCGGAGAGATGGGTACATGCCTAGAATGAAGGGCGTCATGACCTCACATGCAATTCCAACAATAAATCTGGATGCTGCATAATAAAATCACAGCATTTCTGGGCAGCAGTTACCATGGCCGAGATATTTGCGGACGTGCTTTCTCCCTGATACTTGGCTGAAAAAATAGTCTTCTGATGGGTTCTGTCCATTGGCAGAGAGGAGAGGAGAATTCGGCATGGGGTTCCAGGCTACATTTAAATGATGCACCTCGCTGGGCTGTGGCTCTCCCTGCCCTGCCGGGGCAGCATAGTAGATGTGTGTCACACGGTCCTGTGACTAACCCAAACGCCTTGTTCTTCTTTCTCACTGTATTTGTCATGGAGGATTGCACCGCCCGAATTAGGAGCTGCCTTTTTAATAAATGAACCTTCAGGGTATTAGGTCACCAAGTTTCAGGGAACGGCTTGTCACAAAGCATAGATATTCTTACTAATACGAATATCACGAGAGGTATAATTAAAATAATAAACTGAAAATATAATTGCCAAACCAAACAGAAAGGGGAAAAAAATCAATCGAATAAGAAGCTCACACAAATCAATTAGAAAATCATTAACCTCACCCTCCCATAGGCAAAAGTCTCAAATATGATAAATACAAAAAACAGATAACTTCACATTATACGATTAGATGTTCTTTCTTCGTTAGGAATTGCAGAGGTGAAGTTTTAAACAATTACCCATATGAACTGGTGGTTTTCCTTTTCAAATCTGGCTATTATTCAAAATAATGATGTCAAAGACTTGAAGAATGCACCTCAAAATATGACAAGGGAATTCTGTGGTTTGGGGGAGCCCAGGTTCTTTTCACTTCCTCCATTGAGCTGTGGATGCTTCCCGTAGTTTACAATAAGCACGTCATGATTTTATTATAAGAAAGAAAGTTCTCTTTTAAAAACTGGGATCACAAGAGAGTAGAACTGTTTAAGGTAATAGTTGATTAGTACCTACGTGGTGAAAGTTTTACGGGTGCACAAACCTGTTAAAAATTCCAAAAGAATGTCTCTAATTCATTTAAATATATTTAAAAAGTACTCAAGTCCTTAAACCATCATTAGTAGATGGAAAACTACAAAATGTTTTGTGTAAAAATAAGTGAGGATTCAATCTACAAAAAAATGGCATCAAATTATTTTAACAATCTAGAGATATCTAGATGTCTAGAAAGTAAAAAAAAAGGGGAGAGGGATGGGTACTGAGTACTTTCTAAAAATGAGAAATCCTCCCGCCTGGTCCCTGGGGACCCTGCCAGGGTCAGGGCGCGTCAAGATGAGCCTCCACATTGACCGTGAGCTGGTTTCCATAACTCTTCCCGCTGTGCCCGGAGATGTTGGAAGTGCTTGCCGACAGGGACCTGGCAGAATTCCCTTTGTAGCAAAAGATGTGTCCTCCTGAGATGAAAGAGAGTATCATAAATTGTCATTTCTGCCATAAAATTATGACCAGAAGAGAGAAGTCATGTCTTGAGTGAACTTCACACACTGAAAATGTCAGGAGGGAGTTTTCCAATAGCCATGGAAGCTGTAAAAACAGATTAAATTCTGGTGCAAAAGAGATCACTACAAATCTTATTTTTTTTAAAAAAAAAAAAAGATCTAGCTCACTACAGCGCTGCCTCTGCAACTCGGACCCCTGCCGTCTCTCAGGGCGCACGCAGCAGGGGACGTGGGTCGGGGCGATCGATGCGCCCACAGCCGAGGGCATGGAAGTCTCTCCCCACAACACGCTAGTTTCCGGACATCACCTCTCTACTATCTTCCACCGAAAAGAAGCTTTTTCCGAGTGACCCGTCTATGAACGCTTTCCACGTGCCTCCTCTTTCAGAGAGGCCATAAAATGGGTCTGCTCTGTGTTTCCATCCAGGGGGAAATTTGGAGAATTTCCTATGACTATTTCTAGTCATTTCAATGTGGATCGATGACTGGTTGTGGAAGATGTGTTCATTATCCAGTCTGATGAATAAACCAAACAAGGCATCCGTTGAAGAACCGTACCCATCAACCTTCCAGAAACGCAGCCCCTGGCACCAGGGGTTGGCAAGCTGCAGCCCCAGGCGTGAAACCCGCCACGCCCCTTAGTTTAGTGCCATCATCGGCTAAAAGTAGTTATTACCGCTTTTTTTAAAATGGGGAGAAACAAAACCAAAAGGATGATATATGTTCACATGTGAAAGTTACATAGAGTTGAAATTTAAGAGTGAGGACAGAGTAAAGGTAGGGCATATACACCATGGAGCAGGGGTCCCCAAACTACGGCCCACGGGCCACATGCGGCCCCCTGAGGCCATTTATCCGGCCCCCGCCGCACTTCTGGAAGGGGCACCTCTTTCATTGGTGGTCAGTGAGAGGAGCATAGTTTCCATTGAACTACTGGTCAGTTGGTTGATTTAAATTGACTTGTTCTTTATTTTAAATATTGTATTTGTTCCCATTTTGGTTTTTTTACTTTAAAATAAGATCTGTGCAGTGTGCATAGGGATTTCTTCATAGTTTTTTTTTATAGTCTGGCCCTCCAACGGTCTGAGGGACAGTGAACTGGCCCCCTGTGTAAAAAGTTTGGGGACCCCTGCCATGGAGTATCTTTCACCAAGTTGATAAAAGTGTTAACATGAAGGTCGAAGCATAAGGGGAAACTTTTTTTCTTGTCCTCACTTGCCTAGAAACATAAAATGTTCGCATTTTCAAGTCCTGTCAACATACACGAGACTTCTCGATAATCCCCGAGAACCCCCTGAAAGACCCACTGGGGAGCCCACCTGACATCCATCACCGAGACCCCTGACATCTGACAGACAGCCTTCCGAGGCCAATTCCAGGGCTATCGATGCAGGACCGGTTATCCCTAAGAATGGACTTTTTACTGTAAGAACTACTAACTTCTCTTTCTTCCTTGGAATTCTTCTGGGAGTATGCCTAGCAATGAACTCGGTTTGCAAACTTTAAGACCCTTGAATAAGTAAGTATTTATCAGTTATCTCCAGCCAAAGTCTCCAGCATCTTTTCTTGTGTACATTTGACAAGTGTTTGCGTGTAGAGTCTTGTTGGGACACATTCACACCCATTTGTTGATGAATTGTCCACCGCTTTCGCCCTTCAATGGCCAAATCGAGTAGTTTAGCCTGAAAGCTGGAATGACTCACTCTCTGGCTCATTATGGAAAAATTTGCTGAGTCACGATCTATGGCACTTTACTTGAGAATAGCGTCATTTCATAATTATTTCTTTTAATAAAATATAACATAACTTTTCAATTAAATACTTTCTTTGACTTAAATATCCTTTATTATCTACCCTGACTCCTAATGCTTCCTACACTTGAATTCAAGATTGCATTTAAAATTAAGACCGGATGTTCAATTATGTGTCTTTGTCACATTTTCAGTATATTTGATAAAAACTATTCGTGATTTGAATTATTTGTCAATTGTGCCTATAAACATTAGTATCTTCTGTGCCTCATTTAATGTTTAATAACTTCTTCCCTTACATTATTCATGTGTTATAGCTTTTAAATATTGGGTTATCTGTTTATAATCTCTTCTTAGTTGACTGTATATATTAATAGTTAAAAGTTTTATGCTTTAATGCAAGCCAATAAAATGTAATTTAATATGGATCTATATTTTTAATCTATTTAAATATGTTTTCATAATTTAAATAATGCCCATACTCAGTCATCTTGTTTAATAATTTTTGTATATATATATTTTTTTTAATTTGTAAATTCTTTTTTTTTAATTTTTTTTAATTCATTTTTTTAGAGAGGAGAGAGAGAGAGAGGAGAGAGAGACAGAGAGAGAAGGTGGGGAAGAGCTGGAAGCATCAACTCCCATATGTGCCTTGACCAGGCAAGCCCAGGGTTTCGAACCGGCAACATCAGCATTTCCAGGTCGACGCTTTATCCACTGCGCCACCACAGGTCAGGCAATTTTTGTATATTTTTTAGTTATTTTTAATTGTACTTCAGTGCTCTTGTTTTATCTGTGTATTTTTCTATGTACACATATATTCATAGAACCTTCATAATAGTCAAAATTTGGAAACTATCTGAATATCAATTAATAGCTGAATAGATTAATACATTTCACTATATTTATAAAATGTTTTAAATACCACGTGTAACAAAAACATAGAAAAGAAACCAACTCATTTAGGGCAAAAAAGTTAATAAAATGTTCTTATTTTCATTTCACTCTATTTCATTGTTATTGGCTTATATATTACTGTTCTTAAGGTTTCATATTTATCTTTTACCTTTCTTCTTAAATTTATTAATTTTCATATAACTTTTTAAAGTTAACCAATGGTGTCTTATTGTACATCTTTAAGGAAACATTTACAGTGTGTCCGTAAAGTCATGGTGCACTTTTGACTGGTCACAGGAAAGCAACAAAAGATGATAGAAATGTGAAATCTGCATCAAATAAAAGGAAAGCTCTCCCAGTTTCATACCTATTCAGTGCAGTTCGATGTGGGCTCACGCACAGATTTTTTAGGGCCCCTTAGGTAGCTATCCCGTAGAGCCTCTACAGACTCGTCACTGACTGATGGCCTACCAGAACGGGGTTTCTCCACCAAACTGCCGGTTTCCTTCAACTGCTCATCCCACCGAGTCATGTTATTCCTATGTGGTGGCACTTCGTTATAAATGTGCCGATATTCATGTTGCACTTTGGTCACAGATTCGAATTTAGCGAGACACAGAACACACTGAACTTTCCTCTGTACCGTCCACATCTCGACTGGCATGGCCGTGGGCTGCTCCGCTGTATACACAATGTTACATCATCATCTGCACATGCGCACATGCTGCCACATCATTCTACAGAAACTGGGAGGGTTTTCCTTTTATTTGGTGCAGGTTCCACATTTCTATCATCTTTTGTTGCTTTCCTGTGACTGGTCAAAAGTGCACCATGACTTTAGGGACACACTGTATTTAGTGCCCACAGCTCTGCAAGTTTGCTTTATAGAAAAGGTACTTTACATCTCCAATGTTTATAACCAACATGAACTAATACTAATTAGTATTAATAATAATATCTTTACAGTGTTAACTGTATACCAGGCTCAATTACATGATTAATGCAAACGATTCTTTACAAATGAGGTTACTGAGGAGAGAGAGGTTAAATAACTGAAAACAAATAGCTGGTAGGATGGAGCTAGTAGCTGAAGACATAACATTTAAAAAACTTTAAAATAATTTGTATTATCAAAAAAACGTTACTATATAAAAGGCATAGATCAATGCAAACACTTGCTCCACTGCATCCACAGGCTCCCAACTGTGGATGAAAAATGGTACAGTAATTATTTTAAAAAATCTGCATGGAAGTGAGCCCAAGCGGTTTACACTTGTGGTTTTCAAAGGTCAACTATATATATAGAACACAAGAGCCCTGGCCGGCTGGCTCAGTGGCAGAGTATTCGTCCAGTGTGTGGATGTCCCAGGTTTGATCCCGGCCAGGGCACAGTGGAGAAGCACCCATTTGCTTCTCCACCCTTCCCTCTCTCCTTCCTCTCTATCTCTCCCTTCCCCTCCCACAGCCAAGGCTCCATGAGAGCAAAGTTGGCCCAGGCACTGAGGAGGGCTCCATGGCCTCCGCCTCAGGTGCTAGAATGTCTTTGGTTGTAGTGGAGCAACGTCCCAGTTGGGCAGAGCATCGCCTCCTGGTGGGCGTGCTGGGTGGATCCTGCGGGAGTCTGTCTGACTGCCTTCCCATTTCTAACTTTGGAAAAATACAAAAAAAGACAAAAAAAACACCCCCCCAAACAACAACAACAAAAATACTCCCCCCAAAACCCCGCAAGTAATGTTTTATTTAAGCAGAAATATGACATAAATCTTCTAAGAGTATGTAACACCAAAAATGAACTTTTGAGTTTATCCCCCATAGCAGAAAATGTGACAACAGACGATGACACAAGGGGTGAATAGAAGGGTGGCACCCTCACTGAGCTTTCCCGTGACACAGGGAAAATAGATTATGAAAACCTAGGCAATAAAATATCAGCAAAAGGCTTTCACAACAGAATTAGATCTTTTGTTGCCAACTCCTGCAGATTTCTAACTGGTCCATATGTCATCCTACCTTACGGTCCAACACATGTGTCCTTCAGCACTCTAATTTGTTGAACACACTAATCTACAGAGCTGGCTCAGTCACGCTGCATGCTCTTAATTGAATGGGGGGAGGGGGCACGGGTCAGGTGTCAATGCACCCTGTGGACTGGAGGCGTGCCCAATTACTCAGGTAAACAACAGTAGTCATGCAGTTGTGGAAGCGAAATGTTTATTACATAAAGTGTGAAGGCCACTACATAATCCCAATTTTCAGGAACGCTGGATCAATTTGAACATAGCTACAGGAAATGAGCCTATGACATTGCCCTGCTGATATTGTCAACAATCCCTAGAGAGGGGCAGGGAAAGGAGAAACATTGTTCAGGTGAGCAGTTTGCAAACCAGGGGAAAGAGCTTCGTGGAGGAAATCAAAAGTGTGCTCCCCAGAGACAAAGAGGAGGCGGCTTTGATAGATCAAGTTCCTGCCCAGGTTAAATGAGTCATCTAAATTTGTAGTTGTGTTTTGGTGGAAGTCATGCAGTCCTGATTGATTGTTCTTAAACGCATTCAGGTTGGTCACCACGGAGCAGTTCCAATCGGTTGGCAAAGATGCCAATGAGGATATAGTTGTGCAGTTCTGATTGGCTCAGGCAGGTCTTAGTCTGGTGGGAAGATGAAATCAGGAACTGTGTAGGAAGTGGACAGCTCAGTCTATGGCTTTTCCCTCAAATACTGAATGCGTGGAAAGCGTCTGTAATCATTGCCTCCTAGACCCTGGGAATCCATAGATTTGGCCTCCTTCACCACAAGGAGCCCTTCTTGACAGAGACTTTGTTTTTAGGGCTCACAATATAGTCATCTGGATCACGAAAGTAGCAATAAAAAATGTTCAGCCCTCATTTATATAGGCAAGCTATTCATATCATTTTACTTGAGTAAATTATGATTACTTTTTTAGAAGAATTAAGGGATAAGCAATTTAAGACTAACACTTCACTAATCATTGTATTGAACTTTGCAGTTTATTAAATATTTTTGCACACATTGTTTTAATTGGCCCTCTAGGAAAAATTGTTAAAAAATCTTAAGGCCATATTTTATTTATATATTTTGTGATTAGAAAATTGTAGTGTCATGGCTCAGTGTTTTGAATAAGTTTCTATTGTAGAGCGATTTGAGAGTAGAATTGATAATATACTGGGATCAGTAACCTAAAATGATAATGTAAGTAGCCAAGTATATTCCGTTTCAAGGGTTAAATGTCTATATTCGCTCTTCCTACCAAGCTGCATAGACAGGGCTTCATAAGGTTTTTCCTCCATTGCTTTATTTATCCAATTGATAATAGTGCCAAATATTACTTTTTTAGCATTTTCAGATCAATAAAGTTTAAATTTATAAGACTTATGTGTAATATTTTCTATGCATAAAATCTTTCACTTGAAATGAGGTGTTAGTTGCTTTTGAGAACCAATGTGGCAGAAAATCCATACTCATAAATTTTCATGCTCAATAAATCATGCATTTCTATCTAAAAAAAAATCTATGAGATTAAGAAGACAATTTTCTAATATAGTAATAACCAAAATAAAACAATTTGCTTAATGTTTTGCTCTTATTGACTTTTATTTCCTTGGAATCCATAGAGCTCTTTGAATACAATCAATTATGAAAACCAAAAGAGGACCAGAGAACTAAATACCTCCCGTGCCATAGAACTTACACATGAATATATTGTGTTCCAAATGAAAATTCAATATTAAAAAAAAAATTAAAAAAAAAGAAAATTCAATATTATCTTCCTTGCGTTGCTAAAACTGTGCAATGTAGGAAAATACTCTAAAACCATGAGGTGATACCGCATTTATTGTCTACATCTCCTGAGCACCTGTAGTGCAGTCTCATCTAGGGCAGAAAGCGAAATTTCTAATTTTCACATTCAAGGTCATTTATGTCTAGATACACTATTCCTTTTCAACCATTTTTCAGATCAGAGTATAGACCAAGACAAGGTTTCTAATTTGTAGAGGTGACACATCTTGTCTCTCCAGTTAGTTTTAAGTTACATGTAACTGAAACCGTTGTTTGTGGAAGCATCACTTGGGAAATGAAATCGTGCGGTCCCTTCCTATAAGAAACACCTTAGGCATTTGCTAAAAATAATAATTCCAATCCACAGTTTCAGGCAGATATTATATTCTGCAACATATTGGCATATAATTTGAACTATATTTCTTTTTGAATTTTAGTAAATGGAACACTGTCTAAGTCAATTATTATTAATTGTCACTTGTGTTGTACGTTGTTTTGCACTCAACAGCTGCCTTCTACATTTTTTATTTGCTGTGGAATAGTTACAATAACATTTTTATGCAAGCATAAGTGCAAAATTAGTTACATGTCCCTTGACCTGAGTCCTTAATTAGTAATAGTTCTTACACTAATTAGCAGTAATTACTAGTGAGAATTATTTGAACATATGTGATGTACTTGGAAGTGTTTTAGACATTTTGTATACATTTTTTTCATCCACCTAACTACCCTATGAAATAAACACTTATTACTTCTCCCATTTGAGAAACAAAAGAGACTTTGTTACATAAAATAGCTTGACCCAATTCACACAATTACTCAGAGTTGAAGCCATAATTCTAAGCCAGGAAGCCAGGTGTGCCTAACTCCTGAGCCGTCATCGTCATCGTGTGTCTCTTCCATGGCAGTGGCCCACTCTCAGATGTCCATGGCTCCTCCTAGGGAAGTCTGGAGGATGTTGGTCTGCCATGGCCGCAGAATATCCTATCCGTGGTCTTGTTCCAGGACCCACATATTAAGCTCCCTTTTGATCTGAATTCTCAGCCCTCTTACCTGCTAATGCCTAGCAGGATCATCGCAAATGACCAGAAATACAAGTTAGGATATATGTGATTTCTTTATGTAAGTTTGTGTTAGTTTAGGCTTACTTAACCAATACAGTTTGATCGCGTAGAAGCCTGGGTCTGAGTCCTTGCTCCATCACTTAAGCACGTGACCCTGCAATCAGTTCACCGGGGATCACGCGCCCGGGTTTGGAATAAACTGTTCTGTGACTCAGGCATGGGTTTTTAAGAAGTGAAATAATAAGTGAATAAAAACAAGCTACGTTGTGGAAGACTGATGTTTCATAACTGGGTCAGCAGAGTCTAGAAAATAAAATAGCTCTCATTTCTTCTGTCCTCCCGCAGGGAGACTTGCTCTGTTGGCGCCCCTCAGGAGGGGGGGCAGGCACACCCCATGGGGACTCCTTTCCTGCGGGGACAGTGTGAGGAGATGGTCTTGCGGCAGAGGAAATAACAGATTTCTTATTGTTAAGTACTGTCGTGTGGCCGGATGCTACCTATTGAAAGTGTCCTGAGAACATGGGCTCTGTCCCTACAGGCTTTGGAGACGTTGAGATGTTAGAGCACCCCCTGCTGGGATAAGACCTGCACACATTCCCACGGGGAATGAATGAGTCCCAGCTCCGCAGGACAGGGTTCCAGGGAAGCGCTGTGCAGGACAGCCAGGTGTCACCTTGCGCTGTTCCAGACGGTTCTGCTGTTTGCATCACATGTCTCATTTTACTCACCTGGAAATGGTGCCAAGTCGTGTGAGGGACCTTATAGGATCATTCAGGAGATTAAATGACTTAACACAGAAAGGAGAAGCCTGAAATATAGTCAGGGGATGAGTGTCTTGGTGGTATTAGCAGTTTATTCTGTGGGACGTGTTCATCCACCTGGGCGCATGGACCAGGCAGTCGCATATCACACGAATACGACCTTCTGCAGGTTAGTGCGTACCAGTTCATGAAGTGTATCTTTTATGGTCTTAGCAGTTTTCACTTTTAATTATGAACCCGTTGACTCTTCAGTGGGATATTTGCTGTAACCTTTACGGGAATGATCGGTTTTCCGGAGGAAGTCCACGGGGTCTTTGGAGTCAGGCGTTTGCGCCACGCACCATTCGAGAGGCTTTGCTCAAGTCACTTAACCATGGGGAGCCTCCGGGTCTTCATCTGAAAATTAGTTAAAACCTATTCTGAGGTCATTCGGATGATAAAATTAGATAGTATTCGAATGCTGTCTGACATATTACGAGTACTCAATTAATGCTAATTTCTTCCCTTATCCTGGCCATGACTAATAGTCCTGGCGAATGTAAAGTTTATTAAAAACCAAAATTAGGATTTTATTTGGTTTTAAAATTGCTGGAGAAGCAGACACTTTGGCGATTAGGGTGACTCAGCTGTCTGGTGAGGTTCCCTTCCTTACAATCAGAGTAACATTACTGCCTGTGAGTTTTTTATGAGAGGAAAGTTAACCTAACAAACGCCATGGTTTAAAACTCCAGCGTTAACAGTGAATTGTACTCCATTCAGAGGCGTTCACAAATTTAAGCACTTCCGAGCGGGGGGGGGGGGGGGGTGGGGGGGGGGTGGGGGGGGGAAGGGGTGGGCTTCACATTTGTGAAGCATTCTAAAACATTTCATCAAATCTTCTAACTACTCTGTGAGCGTGGTGAGTTTTGAGGTCACTGTCACACTCCACAAAGTGCGAAGGAGGATGCGAAGCCACACTCCCTTCCAGCACCCCTTAGAGGGCAGGCGACTCCCTGCTGAAGGAAAGGCCACTGCCCACACGAAGGCGCCCCACCCTGTGTGTGAGGCATGCTGGCTCCCCGGGGCTCTCTGAAGGCAAGGAGACTGTGTGAAGAAATAACAGAGTCATCCAACTCCAAGAAACACCTTCTCGGCTGCTGGAGCCCCCTCCACCCACCGGCGGAGGTCAGCGCCTCACCAAAGCCTGCGGGGGGACTGCTCCCCCATGCCCGAGAGGGTCTCCGCCCCGCAGCCCTGCTCTTTCTCAAACCTGCTGTTCTTCCTCCCTCCTTACTTCTTTCTTGTAAAGAAGACTAAAAGCTTGTTTCTTCCTGTGTTGGGGGGACCATAACAGTTAGTCTCCAAACCAGAACGCTTCTGCGGGTAAAAAATAGCACGACTAAGAAGGACACCCCAAGATCCCCAGGGGCCCCTGGGACAGTGCTGAGCGAACACGGCCGTGGGGCCCCTCAACGCAGACCTCTCGGGGAACCGGCCATGCCTGTTTGCCCCTGGACACCTGTCTCCTGTCATTCCTGACCCTTTCTTCTCTCTGTTCTGGCTGTCCCAAGTCGATCAAATGCCCCGAATGAGCAATTTTGTGACATTTTCTCACACCTTAGATAAAGCTACTTTCATCTGTCCCCTTAGGTCAGATGGTTACTTCTCTGATCTCGTCTCCCAGCACTTTTTCTTTTTCTTTCTTTTTCTTTCTTTTTTTTTTTGTATTTTTCTGAAGCTGGAAACGGGGAGGCAGTCAGACAGACTCCTGCATGCACCCGACCGGGATCCACCCGGGGGCGATGCTCTGCCCATCCGGGGCGTCGCCATGTTGTGACCAGAGCCACTCTAGCGCCTGAGGCAGAGGCCACAGAGCCATCCCCAGCGCCCGGGCCATCTTTGCTCCAATGGAGCCTCAGCTGCGGGAGGGGAAGAGAGAGACAGAGAGGAAGGAGGGGGAGGGGTGGAGAAGCAGATGGGTGCTTCTCCTGTGTGTCCTGGCCGGGAATCGAACCTGGGACTCCTGCACGCCAGGCCGACGCTCTACCACTGAGCCAACCGGCCAGGGCCTAGCACTTTTCTAAAACCGTCACCGTCCGCACCGGGAGTCCTCGTTCTCGGGCGGAAGCACCAGGCTCACGGCGGCTCAGGGTGCTGGTGTGTGCTGCACCGGCCACTCCGAGTGCGTCCCTCCCTGAGCTCCTCGCTCCTTTGTTTTCCGTGAGTCTTCACGCCCCCTTCTCAGGGACACCTTCTCGGGTGTCCACCGCTGAAGACAGTGAGCCTGCCCCTCACCGCGTGCCCTCTGTCTCATCCCCGTGTTATCTCCCCCCCGCGCACTTATTTTCAGATGGACTCCACGCCTCTCGCCCACGCGGGCAGCGCTGCGTTCCCCGGTGTTCCCAGCATCGGCCGCAGGGTCTGGTGCAGCCTTAAACAGACATTTCTAAATGTGATGGTCTAAGCCAGTGGTTCTCAGACTTTTTGAAGTCGGGGTGCATTTAAAATCCTACAAATAATCATAGGCTCACTATATACAAATTTCTGAGAAATGTGTTATAATAATTAAGTCAACTATTAAAGAATAAAAATAAAGTCCAAGCATGCTTTTATGGTCATTAAACTAAATAAATAGGACAAAATTAAATTTATTCTGACATTAAAAAAACATTTTTATGTTACATTTTTTGAGTTATGCTTTTTAGAATTCATAAAAAAGAGGGGTTAAAAATTTTTAAAAAACTACAAAAAAAGTTATCTTTTTATAGATATAGATACATTCTTAGTAAGATTTAGTAAATTCGGCAGGTCCTGGCACGAATGTGTTAAGTTTTTTCATTCTTGTGTTTATGAGAAACATGAGCCTGATGTGTCCTAGCAATTTCTTCAATGTTTGGGCAGATATTTGAAAGGCAAACTCTCATCTTATTGTCAATACATTGAAGAATTCCTCTCTTTTTACTCTTAATTGTGTTGAGTGCAGAACCCCCCCCCCCCATACATATCATCTTAACTTGACACTAAACAAAGGACAGAAGAAACTTGTCTCCAGTCTTTCTGGGGAACATGGAGGGTAGTGTAAACAATCCAGCACCACAGCTTAACAGCCATTTCAACTTAATCAGGCAAGTGAGGTGGGGGGTTGGGCAGATGTCAGTTTATAGCCAATCCCCCACACCTCTGTCCCCCCAAAATCTAAACTCCAATTGTGGTTTTTTTGGGTCTCCAACAGGCACATATTTCTCTGGAATACCATAGGACGCACCTGGAAATCGTCTAGGGCATGGGTCCCCAAACTACAGCCCGCGGGCCACATGCGGCCCCCCGAGGCCATCTATCCAGCCCCCGCCGCACTTCCGGAAGGGGCACCTCTTTCATTGGTGGTCAGTGAGAGGAGCCTAGTTCCTATTGAAATACTGGTCAGTTTGTTGATTTAAATTTACTTGGTCTTTATTTTAAATATTGTATTTGTTCCCGTTTTTTTTTTTTTTACTTTAAAATAAGATATGTGCAGTGTGCATAGGGATTTGTTCATAGTTTTTTTTATAGTCCGGCCCTCCAATGGTCTGAGGGACAGTGAACTGGCCCCCTGTGTAAAAAGTTTGGGGACCCCTGATCTAGGGTACACCAGTGTGCCCTGGCGCACACTTTGAGAACCACGGGTCTAAGCCCTCGCAGTTCCCTTTGGCTGGACCAGCCCGTCCTGATTTCTTTGTCTGGATCAGTTCTATCAACTCTTAGAAGTCCAGTTCAGTTGTAGTCTATCTCAGGAAGCCTTCCTGGACCTCCACGTCTACCGTGCACCAAGCACAGGGGGCGCACGTGGGCACGCCCTGTTTTCCACTTGCGCCATACTTATTCCAATTGTCCCTACTTGCCGACCTCAGCATTAGCCCGGGAGCTCCTCCCTGTCAGGGGACAGCATTTATCTCTTTTTCTCTCTTAATGCAATACCACGGCTGCCACGTAGAATGAATTATCATATCATTACACACTTCCAGTGTTGGGAAACCCACCGCGGTTAGAGTCGATTCATCTTTAGATGATTATAATCCCCCCCCCCCCTGTTATTTCTTTTTTAATATCCGACCATCTTTTCCAAGGTCTGCTCTTCCTTTGGCCAACCATAACACAATTTAAGGTTAAATTATTGTGCATTTGTTTGTTCCTCCTAATGAAGTTTTGTCAACCTAAGATCGTATGGGTTTTCTCACGTTCTCATCCAGAAGTTTTGCATTATCAGATGCTGTAGTTAGGTAAATAGTATCAATACATTGGGTCATTTTGTGGGTGTGGTGTGAAATATGGGTGGGAATCCTCCTTCTCTTTCTTCTCTTTCCGTGTGCACATCCACATTTCTTAGTCCCATTGTTGAAATAACAGTGCTTTCCCTAAATGAATGTTATTGGCTCTTTTTTTTTTTTTTGTAAAAGAGCAATTGACCAAGAATACATACATAAATTTCTGGACTCTAAATCTGTTTTATTGACCTAATCTATTCTTTCATCAATACCAAAATGTTTAGATCGCTAGAACTCTTTTGCCTTCTGAATTCTTCCTATTTATAAAATTTGGAGAGGTCAGCTTTCAATTTCTACCCCCTCCCCCCCCAAAAAAAAGAAAAAAAAAAGCTCACAAGGAATCTCCAAAACTGTTGACCAATTAGGGTAGAAAATGTTGTCTTAACAGTATTGAGCCTTCAGCCCTAAATATGAAATATCTCTGGGTTTATTTAGATTTTTAACTTCTCTAAGTAATGTCATTTTCTTAGCATACAAATGTTACAGCTTTGTTAAATTTGTTGTTATCTGTGTTATTCTCTACGATATTAATGTGAGTGGGATTGGTTTTTCTATGTTGATCCTGTAGGTTGTAACCTTGCAAACTTGTTTTATTAGTTCCGATAAGTATTTTGTTGCTTTCAGTTATTTTCCTTTTCAGTAAACTTGATGAGAAATTTATATTGACTATGTCATGGGACATACTAACCACCAGTTTTTCTGCATATTTCTTATAATCTGTAGGGGTGGGCAAAAGTAGGTATACAGTTGTTTGTATGGAAAAAATACAATAATGAATAAATAACCATACGAGAATGAACTCGATGTTTCCTGACCTCACAGCTGTAACCCTACTTGTGCCCTGTTAGATTCAGGGAATACTGACATGCTGGGGCTGCCAAGAGTGTACTGTTACATCCTAGGAGACAGGCTACAGCAGACACAAAGTAAATTTTATAAGTTTTATTGCAGACCTGCACAGGGACTGCAGGCAACCCATGCAAGGGAGCACTGCAGCCCCCCAAACCTGCGCAGGGACTGCAGGCAACCCACGCCTCCGAAGAGACTGGAGCACTGCAGCCAACCAAACCTGCGCAGGGACTGCAGCCCCCCAAACATGCACAGGGACTGCAGCCAACCAAACCTGCGCAGCCAACAAACTGCGCAGGGACTGCAGCCCCCCAAACATGCACAGGGACTGCAGCCAACCAAACCTGCGCAGCCAACAAACTGCGCAGGGACTGCAGCCCCCCAAACCTGCACAGGGACTGCAGCTCCGAGCTTCTAAAATGGCTCCTTTTTATAGGGTGGCTGTCTAGGATGAGCAAGCATCATACAGAAGCTGATGTGGCTGTTAGTCATTGGCTAGGGAGGTCGTGCGCAGTTACAGGGGGGGTTATTGCTTAGTGGAGAATTTCAAACATAAACTTCTGATAAGGGTCTCTGACTCAATGCAGGATGTTGCTGAACTCTTTGTTCTCAGTGTCACAGGGACCTTGTACACTCTTGGCAGCCCCAGCATGTCAGTACTCCCTGAATCTAACATGCCCCACCCTGTATTTAAGGTCGACGTCCCACTCCCTAGGTCCTAGCTATGAGGTGAATGTGCACGTCCTTGGCTTGGGTCGTTTACTATAGAAGAAGCCACAGAGTACCATGATCCCAGAATTCTTTCTGCTCTGTCGACAAGAGCAATACGAAGTGAGGTTGGAGCACAGCATAGTGCTACCTCCCCAGCCCTACTGGCTTATGTGTTGTTTTGTCGTCTCATCATACTTTCACACACGTTACCTGTTTGGGTTCTTACACAAACCCCATAGAGGAAACCAGACATTGGAAATTATTCCCCAATCAAAAGAAGACCAGGGTGAGACTCAGAAGGTTTTGTTCTCCGGTGCTTGGCAAAATCTGGGTGCAAGTTAGCAATCCCCGACCTCTCTCCAGAGTTTATTTCATGACGTGTTCTCATTTGGGGTACGGCGCGGGAAAGAGTATCCTATCCCATTATTTGGGAAGCTGCCTCTTTGGGTGATAGGTTTATTTTTTTTTTCTATGACTTGAGAGGCTTATCATCTGGGATAATTATTCACCGATTGAAATTGGAATCAATAGCCAAATCATAAATTCCCTCGTGTCATTCCAGCCTGGAGAACGTTACGGTTTATATGAGTGTCTATGAAAAATCTATCAGCTCTGTACAAGTATTATTGACTCTCCATAAAAATTCTCCTTGAGTTGATAAAGGTCTGAGCATTTATTCTTGTTAAAAGTCAAGTTTAGAAACTAGGCAATGCTTCTAATTTATATCCAATGTAATCATCTGTTATCTATTTAAGCCAGATAAAGAAAATGAGATAAAGGGAAATAGGCACCAATTTACACTCGCTATTAACTTTCCCAGGGGTATGCTACCAGAACGGAAACAGAGTTTGTTGAGGCTGTCCTTCAGTTTAATTTCACTCGGGAACATCACTTAATGACCCCATTAAGGACATTAAAAGTTTCCTTTTCTGATCAATTTTTAGAATATGAAACTCCATAAAGTGTCTGCTGACCACTCAGCTGAAATAAATCAAGGTCACCTTTACGGTGGGACCCTCGTCTCGCCGCAGGTGCAGGGGTTGTTACACAACAGTCACCTGGAGGCGGTCATTTCCTGTAAGCACCGGGGTGGCAACGGACGCATTCGTTCCCTTGCTGGTTCAACAATCTATCCTGAGGGTAGTTTTTATTCAGGGAAACTCGCCATAATCTGGAAGGAAAGGTTGAGGTCATAACGTTTTCCAAAGGAAGCACCTCTTCTGTGTGTTATATCCAAGATGTGTTTGGATGTGTACAGTCTTAAAGCCTACCATCTAACATGGAATGTGTAAACAAGATGTCGCCTTATTTCTGTCTTTCTTATTTTTTTTTTATATTATATTCAGATTATATTCAGGGGAGAGTGGGAAGAAACAATAAGCTTTGTTTTCTGTTAGTTACTTGCTAATTATGCACTAACACTGCCTGCTAACGAGGCGAGTTCCGTAAGTTAGATCACAGCTTTGAAATTCTTTCTCTCTCTCTCAAAATATAGTTTCGCTTTCTTTCTCATAATTACAAGTTCTGACTGCATTTCTCTTCGGATTACAAAAATAGAATAAATGTTACACAATTTATGGATTAGAAAATATGCACTGTATGCTATTATTGTCTATATCTCAACCTCTGCCATATTTTATTATATATATATATATGTGTGTGTGTGTGTGTGTGTGTGTGTGTGTGTGTGTATAGCCCTTGAACTACACTGGTTTGAACCACGCAGGTCCAATTATATGTAGATATTTTTTTTAGTGAATACCTGAACTGTTTTCAATCCATTGTTTCAGAAGTCCGTGAATGAGGAGAGACCACTGATCTACATTATTTTATACAGAGACCTTGAGCATCTGAACGTTTTGGTACCCATGGTGGGGGGGCGGTTTCTGGAATATCATAATATATGTCATTATAATTGAGCTGATATTATCTGGGAGCAAACAAACGATATATTGTCGGAGTTTCTCAGGAGTTTAAAGCTATATGGAATCCAAGCCAGTTAACAAGTGAGTACAAACTTCCCGTTCTGTAAGGGAAGAAGGGGCAGTAGAAAATGTTACGGACTTTTTCAGAGACGATACAATTGGTAGTCAGATGGGTCTCCAAGATGCCTCTCTTGATTTCGGATGTTGCAGCTGAGCTTCCTGGGAAGCATGCTGAGTGTGATACTTGTTGGGCAGGCGGTGCCCGGAAGGAGTGCTTTGAGGATGAACACGACTTGGGAAGGGGGCGGGGGGAGAAGCAGGATTGGGCAGAAAAGAAAGGGAACTGCTTAGTACCTCCCACAACAACATCAGCCAGCCTTCCTCTGGGAGCTCTGGGGCTACAGAGACGCCCCAACTCTGTCCCACTTGGGGCGAGGGAGCTGGCCTTTCTGTCTTGACATTGGCCAGTCACTCACAGGGGCTGCCCTCAGGAAAAAAGCATGGCCTTGGGGCAAAGTGACCCTCTTCAGCCAAGCAGGAGTCTCAGAGCGGAGCTCAGGGGAGAACTGGGTGTGGTCACCATCCTGTCACCTGGGACACGAGAGCTTCATCCGGTAGGGGGCATGTAGGAGGTGTGTCCCCACAAAAACTGTAGTGAAATCGCTCATTTAACTGGAACATAGGGTCTTCTATCTTGTCCGGAGGGGAGCGCTGAAAGAAAGAGACTTGAAAATCACATTAAAAATTATCCACTAACTCAATTTTTTTCTCGTTAGAAAAATACTATGCTGAATAGTAATATTTGAAAGTGTTTTTTAAAAAAATAAATTATATAACTTGAGGGCATTATTTAAAAAAAATCCTTTATATTATCCTGGTTTAAAAATTGGACTTTGTGGCCCTGGCCAGTTGGCTCAGCAGTAGAGCATTAGCCTGGCGTGTGAAAGTCCCAGGTTCGATTCCCGGCCAGGGCATACAGGAGAAATGCCCACCTGTTTCTCCACCCTTCCCCTCTCCTTTCTTTCTGTCTCTCTCTTCCCCTCCCGCATCCAAGGCTCCACTGGAGCAAAGTTGGCCCAGGTGCTGAGGATGGCTCCATGGCCTCTGCCTCAGGCGCTAGAATAGCTCTGACTGCAATGGAGCAACACCCCAGATGGACAGAGCATTGCCCTCTAATGGACATGCTGAGTGGATCTCAGTTGGGCACATGTGGGAGTCTTTCTCTCTGCCACCCCACTTCTTACTTTGGAAAACTACAAAAGAAAAGAAAAGAAAAGAAAAGAAAAGAAAAGAAAAGAAAAGAAAAAAAATTTGCACTTTGCAAAGTTGCTAGAAAAAAAATGGAGGTTGAGTAAAATTAACTAATTCTCAAAAGTATTTGGAATCTGCTATTCCTATGGCTGTCATAACACACAATCATGGGTGGCTTTAAACAGTGAATTTATTCCCTCATCGTTCAGAAGTCCAGACATTTGAAATCAAGGCGTCAGCAGGTAGGGTCTTTCTGAAGGTCTGGGCCAGTGTCTTTTCTGTGACCCCCCTCCTGGCTTCTGGTGGCAGCCAGCAGTCCTCGGCACTCCTTGACATGTGGCAGCTTCCCTCCAGTCTCTGCCTCTGTTGTTACATTGTTACACAGACTTCTGCCCTGGGTGTCACCCTGTCCCCTTCTTATAAAGACACTAGTCATGAGATGTAGAAACCCCTGTAACCCAGGATGACTGAATCTTAAATAATACACACGGCGAAGACCCTGTCTGTAGGTCAGGTCACGTCTGAGAGTCCACATGGGCACCTGTCTCTGAAGACACAGCTCAGGTCACTACGTATGTGTGGTCTTCTAGTTTGTCGTTGAAACGAATAAGTTGAAAACAAACACAAAACCAGGCTCTCAACACCATGCAAACGTTTCTATACACTGAGCTCATTTCTCGTATGGTACGGGGGGGGGGTACACAGAAACCCCCCCGGGGACCCCCAGACACAGGGCAAGAAACAGACAGGCAAGGTAGAAAGCAACTTCATTGAAAGTTTTATGAAAAAAAAAAAACCCTATCTTGTTTGTCTCGGAAGAGTGACATGGGAAATGGTTGAAAGGACTTAAAACGTTTCTTTCAAATATTGATACTACACGCACAAGTAATGTCTTTGTTTTCTGGCTAACGGTTTCTTTTTCCCCCTCCGGAAACAGGGACGTCCGTGTGCATTCTGTTGACGTTAGGGCGATCTATCTCATCGAGGTTTTCTAGACATTTCGTAAATGCTTGTGGTTGCTTTCAGCTTCGTGACGAGGATGTCCTTCTCGGGGAAAGATATTTTTTCGATGTGAAGCGTGGCCTGCATCCCTCCCCTCACTTCCACTCATTCTCTCGAGCTATTCAGAGCTGACCCCAATGGCTTATCCTTGAAAAGTTCCTAGGAGACTGGTGTCCACCATGGAGTTGATAAATAACCCAGCTTTGTGAGGAATAAAAAAAAAAAAAAAAATTAGTATGCAATTAGCTCTTAAATAGCACAGAAAAAAATTGCTACTATAGGACCCTTTCACAAGTTGGAAGAATGGACTACCTAGGTCAGTCAAGACATGCTTACTTAGAAATAAAAAAGGGCCTCTTAAAACTTCAAGGAACACATTTTAAACAGCACGGGGTTCAAAGTGTGACCCCCTGGCCTCCTGGTAGGATCGGTCTCTCTTGTTCTCTTTCTTTCTGTCCAAATGTTTTTCAATTCTTCCCCAAAGTCTCCACAGCAACGCACATGGGTTAGTTTTACAAATGAAAGCTAATTATTTTTAGATATATCAATATAAAGACATTGATAAATATAGATAAATAACTACTAGACAGATAGATTGATATAATAGATACACAGGTAAATGACAGCTAACCTCTTTATAAGTGTCTGGAAAGGTAAAGACGAAATTAGGACGTCGGGAACCAGGAGACTGACTGCCGTGCCCGAGGGTGTAATCTGAGTTAGCGCGGACACAGCACGGGCAGTCCGGTCACTCCTGTCCACTCTCACAGGTACACTGAGGTCAGGACCACCGCCTGCAGGCAGAAGCAAGGGGACGTGGAAAGGGGCTGTGTGTGGCGCCCTGAACCTGTCCGTCCTGGGGGAAAGGTGAGGAGCCATCTGGGGATGGGGGTTGGTGGATTTTTTTAAAAAAAAATGGAATCAATCTCCCTAAGGAAGGAAGCTGTAGGAACATGGGTGACACTGGAACGAGGACGTGATGGGGTCAGCTAGCGGAGATCGAGGTCAAGGAGGAACTGGAAGCAGCAGGTGTTTGGGAGTAAGCAGAAGCCCGGCCACCGTGGAGAGGAAGTGGGTGGCCGCAGCGGGAAGTGCCCAGAGGAGTTATGACAGGGGTCCCCAAACTTTTTACACAGGGGGCCAGTACACTGTCCCTCAGACCATTGGAGGGCCGGACTGTAAAAAAAAAACTATGAACAAATCCCTATGCACACTGCACATATCTTATTTTAAAGTTAAAAAAAAAAAAAAAAAACAGGAACAAATACAATATTTAAAATAAAGAACAAGTAAATTTAAATCAACAAACTGACCAGTATTTCAATGGGAACTATGAGCCTGCTTTTGGCTAATGAGACGGTCAATATCCGGTTCCATATTTGTCACTGCTAGCCATAACAAGTGATATGTGCTCCTCTCACTGACCACCAATGAAAGAGATGCCCCTTCCGGAAGTGCAGCGGGGGCCGGATAAATGGCCTCAAGGGGCCGCATGTGGCCCGCGGGCCGTAGTTTGGGGACCCCTGACTTATGAGAATAGTTTAGACGTGAAGAAGTTCAGTGAGATTTGAATGCTTGGTTGGTTGGCCCAGAAGAAAGTGAAACGATCTTAGAACGAGTCATCATCAAGAATTTTATACTAAAGACGTTGGCTTCGAGGCAAGAAGAACCCCTGGGAACAAGGGTTACCCTCTCCGCTGAAATAAAGAGAATTTGACAACAGCTAGGGAAGAAATGCCAGACATAAGGCAACAAGGACAGGACCCCCTGATAGACCGAACCCAATGAGGTGAGCCCCGTGACTGCCTCGTTCACTGTCTCCAATGAGCTCCAGGGTGAGGTCCAGGGGCCGTGTGCCAGTCAGGGCTCTCCAGAGAGATGGGACAGAGGTTGGCTGTTCTGGGCCGCGGAATGTCGGGGTGGTTGTTACTCAGCCACTGGACCTGACACAGCGGCCGTGGGGAATGCGCCGTTCTCTGTGGCCAAGTCCTCGAGGGGCCCGAGGCTCTAGCCTCACAGCGGTGTCCTTGCGGACGAGGCTCCTTTGAAGACGAGGGCACGCCCCTCGGCTCCTGTACTCTTCAGTCTACAGGACAGTCTCTGGATTCCTAACTCCTAGAAGGAAGAGGAGGCCAGCAGCCCGCATCACGGGTCTTAGAGGATGTCCGTGTACTGGGAAGGTGGGCTTCTTCCAAACAGAACCATGAGGAACCCTAGCTGGTGTGTCCCCTCCCTGTTTCAGAGCCGACAGATGGTCGAGGAACTCTATAGGTAAGCAAAAGACAGAAGATGTCACTGGTTTCTCTTTCCTTTCCCTTTTGAAAAAGAGTATTTCAGAGACGGCGCAAAAAAAAAAAAAAAAAAATTTTTTTTTTTCCCCTTTATTAGAAAAGGCAGTGAACAAGATGATTTTTGATGTGCTTTTCAAATTTTCATTTGAATTTGATTGCCCTCTAATTTCTCCCAAATGTGCAGTATGGGAAGGGTTCAGGAGGAGCCGGCCATCTCCGCTGAAGAAGGCTGCCAGCGCGGAGGGCGGAGGCCGGAGGGTCGGTGTCCAAGAATGCTGACAGGCGGGGCGGGCTGTCCCACGCGTGGCTGGTGCTGGCTGTCCCCAGGAGCTCAGCTCAGGCAGGGCGGGCTGTCCCACGCGTGGCTGGTGCTGGCTGTCCCCAGGAGCTCAGCTCAGGCGGGGCGGGCTGTCCCTGTCCCGTGGCTGGTGCTGGCTGTCCCCAGGAGCTCAGCTCAGGCCTGCGGACCCTCACACCTCTCCGGTCCGCTCTCTCCTCTCTCCACGGCTGCTCGGTGGTGGCCAGAGTCCAAGGAAGTAAACCCAACAGGGAGAAGCTAGAGCCGCTCCAGTGTTCAAGGCCAGCAGCACGAAACGGTGAGGTCATACCTGCTAAGTTCTGCTGGTCGAGCAGCCACAGACCCCGCCTCCCAGTGGAAGGAGGGCCGAAGGGTCGGTGGACGGGACTGAAGGCCGACCACCGTCAAGGTTGTGTCATTCTCTCGATCTGAAATAGTCGCTGTTCGGCTCACCATAGACCTTCACGCTCCATTTTCTTTGAATTTTGAAAGCATATCCTAGGACCCTCAGAAATGCTTACCCGGTTATCATTTGCTACTGTAAAATATATTCAAGTTTTCTATGAAAAAGCATAATAAACTATATCTTATAAAATTTAATTATTACAGATGCACGTATACATGTATTCTCAAATGTGTTTTCAGGTCTTCCCTAAGTCACCTCTGATTAAAAAGAAAAGCCATCTTTTTTCTAAATGTGTTTACGTGTGTTTTATTCTAAAATTGGTGCTTAAAAGAACATGGGGGCGTCTTTCTGGGAAAGAGGCAGAAACACGTGCTTTTCCAAGCTGAGGGTTTTGGTGAAATGTAGGGACCCCTCTTTCTCCCTCCTCCGCAACAACCACACGAATTCACCATCTTGTGGCTGCGGCTTGCCTTTCAGACAAGGGCACGCGCACACACTGTTCACTTTCACATGGAATGCTGTGCTGTGACCTTACGAGTGTCACAGGACAGCAGTGTGGCACGGTAACCCGGGAGGGGAGATCAATGTGACCTCGGCCGCAGGTGTCTGGGTTGGATGGACCCCACCGAAGAGCCCCCTGTTCCCATTCTTTTCCTCCCACAGACCAATGGCCGCCATCAGAAAGAGGCACCCGAGAGAGGTTTGGTCTTGAATTTGAATAACATCGAGCTCGGAGGGTGTGTCTGAGTCGGTGTCCTCGGGCGGCTCACCACATATCCTCGGCCCGTGTTCAAAGAGACCCAACCCGGTTCGTGTTCCCCACTGAGCCCTTCGAGTGCCCAGCCCTCCGCTCGGCACTGTATCTGAGGAGTCCTCTGACCCCTCCGGGCTGTTAATTTGCTGCTTGACTCTGTGCCAGACAGAAGAGCCTCTTTGGAAGCCACTGAAGAATGCCCTTGGCTCTTGCGTTTTAGCCTTTAACTGCTGGCGGTCATCGGTTTCTCATTCGCCCTCTGCCGTGAATCGGTGACACTTAGCAATAATATCCGTGACCCCAATATTCCTGCAGGCATGGGTGTCTCATTTGGTCGAAGGCCTGAATCATCATGACTTCCGATGTTCTTTTCTTTACAGGAGAATTTTCCAGATAACTGTTGGCGAACTTTTGTTAGTTGTCTTGCTCTCTAGTGTGGGGATTCTCCACGCCCCACCTGACAGTCCCGAGTGGCATCTTCTTTGTCCCCTGAGGCGGGGTGGTGGTGGTGGTGAGTCACAAAACTCTGATTTATCACTCATTTTCTTAGACAATTCCAGCTACCAGTTAGTTGTGTTCGTTTGATTCTCTGAAAAGCAGACAGCAGAACTGCGTTAGGTATGCCAGGTGCTTTATCGATGGGCATGTCTATAAAGAGAAAGAAGAGTGAGAGCCTTCACATCCCCTGCGCTGGTCTGGCATTTGTGACGAGGAGGTGGATAAGAGGATGACGTGGAGAAGGTCTCAGACTGAAGTGCAGAATGTCCACTCAAATGATGGAAGGTCATGGGGTAAGCTGCCCACCAGGGCTGACTTTCCTCTGGAAGACACAAGTTTTCCCAGGTCCCCTGCGATGCTCAGTTCCTAGCTGGGAGCATCCCATGAGCAAAGTGTGATCTGCGCATGACGCACGCTGCTGGGAGCTCGGCGCACGGCTGCTGGGAGCTCGGCGCACGCTGCTCGGAGCTGGGCGCACGGCTGCTGGGAGCTGGGCGCAGGGCTGCTGGGAGCTCGGCGCACGCTGCTTGGAGCTCGGCACATGGCTGCTGGGAGCTCGGCGCACGGCTGCTCGACGCACGGCTGCTGGGAGCTGGGCGCACGCTGCTCGGAGCTTGGCGCACGGCTGCTGGGAGCTCAGCACACGGCTGCTCGGCGCACGCTGCTTGGAGCTCGGCACATGGCTGCTGGGAGCTCGGCGCACAGCGCACGGAGCTCGGCGCACGGCTGCTGGGAGCTCTGCACAGGGCTGCTGGGAGTCGGCGCACGCTGCTTGGAGCTCGGCGCACGGCTGCTGGGAGCTCGGCGCACAGCGCACGGAGCTCGGCGCACGGCTGCTGGGAGCTCGGCGCACGGCTGCTGGGAGCTCGGCGCACGGCTGCTGGGAGCTCGGCGCACGGCTGCTGGGAGCTCGGCGCACGCTGCTGGGAGCTCGGCGCACGCTGCTGGGAGCTCGGCGCACGGCTGCTGGGAGCTCGGCGCACGGCTGCTGGGAGCTCGTCGCACGCTGCTCGGAGCTGGGCGCACGGCTGCTGGGAGCTGGGCGCACGGCTGCTGGGAGCTGGGCGCACGGCTGCTGGGAGCTCGGCGCACGGCTGCTCGGGCCGCCAGTCCGTCAGTCTGCTTCCCATCACAGATCCCCGCCAGGCATGTCCACAGTCTCTTGACCTCGAGAGCTTTCTGGGCCAGTCCCAGTCTTCTCCAAGTTTCCTCCAGCTCCCATAGTTATCCGTATCCTTTGAATTATTCGTGAAATTTGATATTGAGTAATAGCTCTGATTCTTGCGGGTCTTGACAACATTTTCGCTCTCCGTATGACCTCAGTTCGATTATTCAATGAGGAATTTCACCGAATAGTTCAAATATTTTCCAATCCAGTTTATACAATGAAAGGGATCTTTTGGAAATTTATTCAGTTTCATTTAAAGGTAACATATCAGCTAGTCGTGTGAACCATACTTTAAGTGGACTTAAAATTTTTGGATTATCAGTCGTGCAAAGTCATACGTGCCTGGAAAAGTATCTGACGCATCACCCTGTCGGGATCTATGAGGGTAGAATTAAAAAATCAATTTAATGTCAAATCATCTTACAGACAGTAGGTGTTTTTGTTTTTGTTTTTGTTTTTTTGTATCTAAAACAACATAGAAGCTTAGAACGGATGCCACGTGAAGCTTATTATGCATCGATTAGTAACATTTGCTATTGTTTTGCATTTGCTATCTAGATCTTTAAGCTCCTGAGTGAAATTAGCCTGTAGCTTTCCTTTTTAATACTCTTTATATCTGGCTAGATTTATGGGCAAATTAAAAAAAGAAACTATTAAAGTTAAAAAACATTTATCTATATAATGTTCTGTTTTGTATTTTTCAACCCCCCCCCCCCCTCCTCTCTCCATCTTGCCGATTATTTCGCATCAGACATCACAGAGAGGCTTTCGTTTTTCTGTAGCTGTTCAGCATGTGGACCTGAAAGATGCCTTCTTTATGCTAAACATCCCCATCCCATCATTATCATTATTGTCACCATGCCTACACATCTCACAGTTCTTTAGTCTAATCATCTATCCAGTCGAGCTAGGGTTCAGTCCCGAAATGTGGGTAGATGTTTTTCTTCAATAGCCCATCTTAAATATCTATTTTTCAATTTAAAAAAGTTTTTTGTTTTTTTTTTATCTTCTCATGTTGGTTCAAACAAATACCCAGACAACAATAACCTCCGATTTTCTCTAAGGCCGTGATAGTGAGAATGAGGAACACCTGCAGCAGGTTTCAATCGTCTTCCCCCCTGAATGCCCCGGAAGCCGGGAGCCGGCGTGTGGACGTTGTACCTGTGCTCTCGGTCAACATGGAGAGTGAGCCTGGATGGGATGTGGTTCTGGAGAAGGGATTGGGGGTGGGTCCAGGGCTTCCCTGAGGGGACCAGAAAGAGTGGTGTGATGGCCCCTCTTCATGCTGAGACCCAGGCGCAGACTGGAGACTCAGGAGTAGGGGTGGGGTTTTGCACAAAGGTAAAAATTTTTAGTGGCATAAATAAAGTTGTTCTTGGCCAGAAAAAAAACCACAGTAGACCCTAACCTCGTGCAAAGGAAGGAAGATTCTTCCAAGACCAAACGATCCGGTGTGGTCAGGAGGACTCCTGTCACCGGGACTGGTGAGACTGTTTTGCCCCACACATGGATGTGGTGTTTCTGTGTGTGTGGCCGTAAGATTTATAAATTGATTTCGCTACCACCTGATCAGATTGTATTTTTATATAAAATGGAAAATGTTTTGTTGTCCTTTTTTTTTTTGTCATAGAATGAAAAGAAAATTCTAAAGTCAAACTATTGCTATCTCAGAATATGAGAACATAAAAATGATTTTCGGTGGAATGAAGAAGCAAACGTATTCATGAGAATGCGACTAACAACCTCAGAGACATACAGTAAAATGTCACTATTAGCATGCTCCACAGGCATTTGAGTTTCATCTACAGATTTCCCCATATGCTTCTGTGGCTTCAGGGAAGAGCCCAACTACCTACCTAACTACCCGCATCTACTTCAAAACAAACAAACAAAGAACCACCTCTCCAGAAGTGAACAGAGATCTGAAGTTTTTTTCACATTTGGCTCCTGAAGCAAACTCTGCCAAGAGCCTAGATCCATTGTACACCGAGTCCCTAATCCAGGAGCACCCTTTCAAGTAGAAGAGTAATTAGCCAAGCTATCCTGCTAATCGCTCAACCAGGACCAGGTGAGGGGAGGCAGATGGTACTCCATAGCCAAAGTAGATGAAGTGTCCTGTATATGTCACCAAAATTCCTAATTGATTGCATCTCAAGATAAGCTGATGTCAACTCAGTGACAAGAGAAATGCCTTGAAAACTCCAATCAGATGTAACATACTTCAAGTGCATTGAATAAACTGCAACTTTCGTCCTGAAGCAAAAAGACGAATTTTCATTTATGTTCATGAGTGAGTTTAGCTAAACTCTTCAAGGAGCCTTCAAAGGTTTTTTGTTTTTGTTTTTGTTTTTTTTTTTTTGTATTTTTCTGAAGCTGGAAATGGGGAGAGACAGTCAGACAGACTCCTGCATGCGCCCGACCGGGATCCACCCGGCACGCCCACCAGGGGGCGATGCTCTGCCCCTCCGGGGCGTCGCTCTGCCGCGACCAGAGCCACTCTAGCGCCTGGTGCAGAGGCCAAGGAGCCATCCCCAGCGCCCGGGTCATCTTTGCTCCAATGGAGCCTTGGCTGCGGGAGGGGAAGAGAGAGACAGAGAGAAAGGAGGGGGGGGGGGTGGAGAAGCAAATGGGCACTTCTCCTATGTGCCCTGGCCGGGAATCGAACCCGGGTCCCCCGCACGCCAGGCCGACGCTCTACTGCTGAGCCAACCGGCCAGGGCTAAAGGTTTAAAACTATAATACAAATTATAAGAACAAAGTTGAACAATAGGCAGCATCGGT